>NC_092805.1:148954771-149207271 GCF_040954645.1 Diabrotica undecimpunctata | reverse complement strand
AGAGACACTGGGAGTCCAGCCGAGCAACATCTAGGAAGTGGTCGCTTTACAACCGTCGCTCAAGACCGATATTTAATTTTAAATGCCAGAAGGCAACCAAAAATTACAGCACCCGAAATGGTTAATGAATTACAGCTTGCACATAATGTAACAATTAGCAGCAGTACAGTGAGGAATCGTCTCTATGAAACCAATCTTCGTAGTCGGCGTCCACTAAGATGTCTACCTTTATCTAGAGGTAATCGCGCTGCAAAATTAACCTGATTTCAAGAGTTTCAGAATTGGACTGACATTGACTGGGCCACAGTTTGTTTAGTGACGCGTCTAGATAGGGATTTCATCCATATTATCGTCGGACAAGAGTTTGGAGACGACTCGGAAATGGAGAACGATCACGACGTCTTCAAGAAGTGTATACATACAGAGGTGGTACATTAATGGTATGGGGCGGAATCATGGTTGACGATAGAACTGACCTCATTTTCTTACGTGGCGTTCTCACAAGTCAGCAATATTTGGACACTATTTTTGAACCTGTTGTGCGCCCGTTTGCTGCTGCTGTTGGAGAAAATTTTTACTTTATGCATGATAACGCTCGGCCACATGTTGCGCATATTGTAACAAACTGGTTGGATAACGAGGGTATTGAAGTATTGCTGTGTCCAGCACAATCACCGGACTTGAATCCCATTGAGCATGTATGGGACATGCTCCAACGAAGAATTACTCCACATATGGGCAATATCTACAATGAATTTCAATTAAAAGAGCTTCTGATAGAACAATGCACACAACTACCTCAAGCAGACATTAACAATGTGATTCAAAGCATGAGCAGTAGATGTAGAGCTGTGATAAACCAACGTGGTGGCCATACTTTATTTTAAGTTTATATTTCGTATTTTTAACACTTTATGTATATTTTTTTTGCTCCAATTTTCTGTTTTTTGCAATTTATGGTTTTTGACATAATAAACAACAATTTAAACTACAAATTTTGTATTTCTTTTTTTTTCAGTTGATTACAGATAAATAAAATACGTCTATTTATAAAAATATCCCTAGACTTTTGTGTTGTGTATCTATATATATATATATATATATATATATATATATATATATATATATATATATATATATATATATATATATATATATACATCTAGCGGTTAATCTGAGCTCCGTTCTAAAACGGTATCATACTAACTCCAGTAGAATATACACCGTGTATAGTATTATCTAAGTAGCGCTTTATTTAGACTCCGACCAACATGTAGGATTAAGTGGACTCCACAACAGGATAAATCATTTGTGGGATCCGTATTTACCATTTTGCGTACACTTCTAATCTCCTGAGATGTTGCCAATAATTGTATTAGTAGTAGATTTTCAAATTTTACAGCTGGTACATTTTGGAACTTGAAATTTATTTAAATATCCATCAATTTAGTCATGGGGGAATTTCAGGATTATTTGGCTAATGTAGTTAAATATAAATTGTTAACCGACACATAACTTTATTTTACTTTTTAGTTTTAATAAACAAGGCGGTAATTTATATTACTTGTTTAATATATTTTTAAACATAAGAAAGTGTCTATTATAAACGTGGAAAAGTTAAGTTTCCATTTTTATTAATTAGTATTTTTTATTAAAAGGCATTGTCACTAAAACATTTAGTTCATAAATGTACGTACATCGGATAGAGTAATCGTGTAACAGTTTATGAAAGTAGAAGCTCCTTCGGTAGGATTATAATGCTTGTTACCCTATTAATATAATTAAAGAAAACTCAAACAACAGGGAGATCTTTGTAATTTTTGGATTACTGCAGTTTATGACATGCAATGTTTGTTTTATAGCGTAGTTGAATTTAAACTACAATAATTTATAAATCAATCTTTAATAACATACTTTTTTACTGCCTAATTTCAATAGATATGTCGATTTTTAATTAAAATATTTAATGCATTAAAGTCGCGTAGAGATTTTCACTAAACATTTAATTTTAAAGCTATTATTATAATAGTCCAAAAAAAAAGTATAAAAGTCTAGGGAATTCAATATCCCACTATGGATTTGTTTTATAGATTATCGTAAAGCGTTCGACAGACTCAAATGGATACACTTATGACTGATACTAAAAGAATTAGGTGTACAACAACACCTAATTTTGCTTATAACTGAACTGTACGAACACACTACTGGACCATTTAAACTAACATTAAAAGAAGATTGAAAATCAAAACGAAATATAAGTATCTGGGAAAAATTTCTCAAACGATATTAATATTAAAAGGGACTTTAAAGAGCATCTGACAAAGCATGCTAAACCTTAAGGCGACTAAACCACACAAAATGGTTATTTGAGAAAAATTATAGCTCGTTCCAGAAAGAATTGTAAATATAATAACATTAATGTAGATTAAGAAGAAACGCTGAAGAAAAAAACAGTAGCGGTTAGCCTAAATAAAGAAAGGCAAAAAGAAAATGTAATTTGATGTTTTGAAAAAATCTGATCCGAAAACTGTATGAAAAACATCTCATAGTATAGACATGGAGCGCGGCGGTGCCTCTACCGTCTGGCGGCCTATATCGGAAACTTTTACTACCATTTGACTATTTGTGTACAATTTTGTGTATGGTTAAGTGGCACACCACAAAAAGTGTTTTTATTTTCTCTTTTGTTCAACAATTAAAATGTATTGCTATACTTCTAGATGTTCCAATACAATAAAGGATAATAAACATAAAGCACAGGGTAAAAATTTTTATTATTTTCTCTGCACTAGTTATTATAAACACATAAGCTATACTACAATTAAAAACTATGACCACTATGAAAAAAATACGGTAGACTATGACTACATTTGTGCTTTAGCACTATAGTAAGAACAAGATAAAATTCTTAATTCCTACATAATTATATTAACGAGAAGTTAATAAAACTTTTGTTCGTTATCAGTAAGAGAAAGCGCATTTCAGAATATATTATGAAAAATGTTGTTGATATTACAATATCAGATGATAGGAATACAAAAATAAAAAAACAACTTACCTTTTCAAAACAACAATCAATCACTTCATTTTATCACGAAAAATTTAAAAATTGCAATGTAATTGAACCCATTTTGCGAGCTATAGTTACATTGATACTTATGTGGCAATTAGCTGTAAAGTCATTAGTCTTTCGCGTCGTATCATATTTTCCTAATATTTTTTGTAGGCAAGCGGTTTAGTTTGTGTAATATAATATCCCCAATTCGTCTCATAATATTTAGTTTTCAAAACAGCTGTTAATAATTCGTTCACATTTTTTAAAGCTCTTTGCAGTACATTTGAAAATAAGTCGACAGTAAGATACTTTATTAATTAGTTTATTAGGTAAGCCTAGTTCTGCCATGGTATTTCATAGTTTTATTCTTATGATTATATCAGTGTTTGTTTAAAATCTATAAATAACTAGTTTAATGATTTTTTTGTATTCCCAACATTTCTAATTAACTGCCTAATAGTCAATAATTGATTATTCACTCAATCGTTCCAGGTGTATTAGAAAAAATATTGTATATCCTAATAATTAATAGATATATAGCTTATATATAGCTCATATCGCTATAGTTTGTGTAGTACATTTTATTATCTCTTTTGTGTATGGTATGCTTTTCAGCAAGTTGGTACTTGCTCTTACTTCTAAATTGACAGATCAGCTGTTTAACTGCCTGTGCTTAACTTTCTTCTTCATTTTGCAAATATATATAAAATTTATAAAACTCTGACATACCATTAATTAAAATATTGGATACCCTATACTATTCAATCAACGGAAATACTAAGATCACACGGGGAGAATCTGTCTCTATCTAATTAGCCTTTTTCGGTCCATCTTTGGACATAGGCCTTCCCAATCCTTTTCCATTCTTCTCTGTCTGTCGGTATAGTTATCCACCTAGAGCCCACGTGCTTCTTGATATCATCTGCCCATCTCATTTGGGACCTTCCTCTGCTTCGTTTATATTCCCACGGTCTCCAACTTATAAGAATTTTGTTCCATTGGTCTTCTTTTTGTCTTATATTGTGCCCGGCAAATCTCCATTTCAATTTTGCAACTTCTTGTCTAACATCCCTCACTTTTGTTTTCTCTCTTATCCACTTGTTTCTCTTTTTATCCATTAGTCTTATGTGCAACATTTGTCTTTCCATTGCTCTTTGGGTTTTTATGGTTATGTCCATGTTTGCTTTTGTAAATGTCCACATTTAAGAACCATAATTTAGAACAGGGAGTACGCATTGATTGTATACTTTAGTCTTAAGATGCTGTGGATATCTTTTGTTTTTAAGAATGTAGCTTAGTTTGCCAAATGCCGCCCATGCCAGTCTAACTCGTCTTTTTATCTCTGCTGTTTGGTTTTCTTTGTTACGTTTTATAGTTTGACCCAGATATATATAATCCTGAACTTGTTCTACTTCATCTTGTCCGAACCTCATTGTGATGTTTTCATCTGTATTTGTTATAATTTTGGTCTTGCTGTAATTCATAATAAGGCCTATCTTTCCAGCTTCTACGTCCAGTTCTTTCATCATTTCAAATAATTCTTCTCATTTATCTGTTATCAATGCGATGTCATCAGCATATATTAGATGGTTCAAGTGTTGTCCACAAATTTTTATACCTTTCTCTTCCCATTCTAATCTTTTAAAAATATCTTCCACAGCCTGATTAAAAAGTTTCGGTGATATTGTGTCACCCTGTCTCACGCCTCTATTTATTTGTATTGATTTTGTTTATTCATATACTTTAATTGTTGTTTTGGCTTCCTTATATATATTGGCTATTAGTTCCGTATATCTGTGGTAAATTCTGCTGTTAATCAAAGAACTTTTCACTGCCCAATGTTCGACACTGTCGAAAGCCTTTTCGAAATGTATCAACGCTATATATAGAGGAATATGGTATTCATTTGCTCGTTCTATAAGTATTTTCATACTTAGTAAATGGTCACTTTTGCTGAATCCCTTTCTAAAACCAGCTTGTTGGGTTTCCATCGAATTTTGTCGTCAATCTATTGGTTAAAATTTTTGTTGGGAGTTTATACATTACATTGAGGAGTGTTATGGGACGGTAGTTTTTTTATATCTGCTTTATCCCCTTTCTTGTGTAGGATAATGGTTACGGATTCCTTCCAGTTGATTGGGATTCTTTTTTCTTTTAATATCTTGTTAAAAAGGGAATGTAGAGTGTTAATTACCACTTTTCCACCATATTTCAGCATATCTGCAGTTATTCCATCTTTTTAAGGTGATTTGTTGTTTTTCATTTCTTTCAATGCCTTCTATATTTCTGATTTGCTTATTTCTGGCTGTAGCTCTGAGTTGACATTTTTTACTTTAGCTTTAAGTTGGTTTTTAATTGTTTCTGGTGGTTCCTTTTTTGTTTTATATAGTTCTGAGTAGAAATGGTGGATAATATTTATAATGTCATCTTTAATGTTTGTTTCTAGTCCGTTTTCATCTTTTATTTTGTTTATTTCACACTTACCTAATTTCGGTCTTAAGCATTTCATATTTTTGTATTACTTTTTCTATTTTTATTTCTTGTTCTTTTCTCTTATTTTCTCTTATCATTCTGCTTATTGTTTTATTGATTTCTACATATTCTATAGCTTCCTTTTTTTATCCATAAGCTTCTTTGTTTCTGTTGATATATAGTTGTTCTTTTTTAGATCCTTTTTTGCTATTTCTTTTCCTGATGTAATCATCGTTGCTGTAAGTATGTTGTCTATTTCATCTATATCTTTGTCATCACTGTCTAATTTTTAAGTAAGTTGTTCTTTTAATAGGTCTTTGTATATCTCTTTATATTGCCCTAGTTTGTTTCTATCTACTAGATCCCAGGTTTTAATTATTTTTCTTTTCATTTCGTAGTTACCGTCAACACTAATTTTTGCTCTGACCATCCAGTGATCGCTACCTGTTGTGAATCTGTTAAGAACTGTTACAACTTTAATGATATATCGTTCCGTGGACAGTATGTAGTCGATCTCATTTTTTGTGGATCCATTAGGGCTGATCCATGTCCACTTTCGTTGGGGCTTCTTTTTGTAAAAGGAGTTCATTGCGTATAGATGCTTTTCTTCTAGGTAGTTCATCAAAGTAGCACCTCTATCATTTCTCTGACCATACCCGAAATCTCCTGTTTTAGTTTCTTCCTTGTTTAGTTTTCTACCCAGTTTGGCATTGAAATCTCGAATTAGTAGTATAAGACGATTTTTATGTTCTTCCATAGCCTTTGATATATCTTCATAAAATAGTTCGATATCTTCGTCATCATAAGCTGTCATGGGGGCATATACCTGGATAATTTTAATTGATGTTCTTCTTATTTTAAGTATGACATAGGCTGTATTCGGGTTTCTTCTTTTCGTCGAGTTTCTGATAGGCCTATGATATCTCATTTTATGTTTGTTAATTCTTCTTCCAATTCATGTACTTTTTCATCCGTAGACATTGATCTAATATTGTATGTCCCTATTGACAGGTTGACGGATTTTTTTGATTTATGTTGTGTTCGTCTTAGTGGGTTTTTGTTTTTATCTATCAAAAGCGAATTATTGCGTCTCCCAGATACCGCGAGGCAGACCTTTGAGGTGTGGGATAATATTATGGGTTACTTCTGGTTTCGTCATAATTTACACTGAAATTACTAACAAGAGAGTGCTCTTACTTATACATGTTCAAATTGATATATAGTACCAACAGATGCTAGTTATATACCATCAGTACTAATAAAATGAACACTATCAAATTAATGTCAATTTCATTGAATAATCAAAACAATCGAAAATATATACCAAAACAACACAATAAAAGTAAAAGTAGAAGAAGAACTAACAGACCCTATTGAAGCTGGTAATGGGATAAGACAGGGAGATTTCCTGAGTCCTTTATTGTTCAACCGGATTATGGATGAAATAATAAAAAAGTAAGAAATAAAAGAGGATATCAAATGGGAGAAAAACAAATTAAAATAATCTGCTATGCAGACGACGCAATACTATTCCTTCAAAGTGAAGATGATTTACAACGTATGCTACACCAATTTCATATAACCGCCAGAAAATTTAACATGTTAATTTCTTCAAAAGAGACAAAATGCATGGTTTCAACAGCAAGTTTACTAATATGTTAATTGGAGCTGGAAGGTCAGATAATAGAACAAGTGATGGAGTTTAAATATCTAGGTATCACATTATCTAGCTACGGAAATCTCGAAACTTAAGTGGAAGATCCACTGAATAGAGCAAACAGAGCCGCAGGCTGCTTAAATGAAACAATATGAAGAAATAAAAATATCGGGAAAGAAACCAAAGGCAGAATTTACAAAACAGTTATCAGACCAATAATGATATACGCAGCAGAAAGAAGACCTGACACAGAGAGGACAAAAAGGATGTTAGAAACAACAGAGATAAAAACACTTAAAAAAATTGATGGTAAGACACTATGGGACAGAGCTAGAAGTACAGATATACGATGTAGATACAAGGTGAAGAACATTAAGAACTGGTTAAGAAATAGAAGAGTAGAATGGAACGATCATATAAGCCGAATGACAACAAATGGAGTAGTAGACATGGCAAGAGACGGTTACCCAATAGGAAGACGATCAGCAAGAAGACCACGAAAACCATGGAACGGCAACTTACTGGAGACACATTGAAAAACAGACAGAGTAATGTCTATATAAAAAGAAGAAGAAGAAGAAGAAAAAGATACACAGGATTGACAGGATAAACAATAAAATAGCTGCAAGAAAGAGAAAATGAATCAGTCATATTAATGTAGAATAGCAGAGGACAAAGTATTTGTCATAGCCTTAGACAAGTGCCCAATTGAAAAAAGACCACAGGTCGTTCAAAGAAGATGGAACTCTAGAAAGAAAATAGAATAGATTTAAAAAATAAATAAAAGCATAAACAAGTCTTTTCCTACTCTTTTAATATTGAAAATACGCAAATAGAACCTTGAATTAAAATGTAACCTTTGATATCTGTGATAAACCCATCATCACCTGAACAATGGCGCCATGTATGAAGTTGAAATTTTTTACACCTATTTTAACTGTTTATTTTTTTATTATCTATATATGAGTTACGAACGATATCACAAACTTATTTATTTTCCACAAACAGGCTCTTTAATACCTTAAATTATTACTATACAAATCTGATTCGAAATATCGTCAAAAAGTAATACACGGCATGTAAAATTTAAATTTTCAATAAAAAGTAAAATATTAGGCATTACTTACGGGGTTCAAAGAACGAGCCTTTACGAAAATTTAAGTACTAAGAAGATCAGAACAATCGGGCATACCCAGGGTAATGATTAAATAATTAATCGGCTCATTCGTCAGTCACCCCTTTAATATGATTTTGTCAAATTGGTCCTTTTTAGGACCAACTATTCTAATAACATATGTATATAACTGTTAAGGGTATATCTAGAGATCAAGAAACTTTACTTTACTTAAACTTATCAGACATATGCGCTAAATACGAATCTGACTCATTTCTAGTGCAGGAAACACATATAGGGCCTAACGTAGGGTATTTGGTATAAAGCTTATCGCTGAAAACCACATTATAGATATAGACATGCTATCTCTGTCGGAAAAAAAGCAAAGAATAACTCAAAGTAAGAAAGGACAACACCAGTCAGCTTCCAGAGAACCTTTCAACGATGTTCAGCTTGGATCCACCATCTACATATTTAATGAAAAATAATACAACTACCTACATTGAGGATCTGAGCACTATTACGAAATCTGTAAACAAAAGTGGCTATAGATAGGGAAGATCATATAGATTACAAATGCTAAATCTTACCCAACACATCAAAGACGGGTACGAAAAATATCAGGTATCAGGGGTGGTATTTTTCAATCTAAATGCCGCTTACAACACCTTAAATTACCAAATATTTCTCGAAAAACTATATGATATCCCCTTAGATAACAAACTCACTTATATTATTTGCGTATGCCTACACAAGAGAATATTTTTTGTATCACTCAATGTTAAGAATAGCAGATAAAAAACGGTCTTGCTTGGGGTAGCATAAAAGCACCTACACTGTATAACATTTACCCAAACGATCAACTCATACCGGTAGATAATGGGACTAATATTATAAAGACGATACACCTATTATTGCACAATAAAAATAAACTATGAATCAATTTTCAGCCAAAACCCCTGAAAAACTCATGTGCGCTCCTCAATTTCCCTAACATAGACGCTTTCACAAACTGAACATCCAATAATGTCATGAAATTGTTGAACTGTAGACTTCCTATAAATTTATTGAAAATAGTTTGTATCCCACGGGATCAGTCACAGATCATTGTTTAAAACTAAAAGGTAAATTGAGGACCAGAAATAATATTCTTCGCAAGCTTGTCAGCTAAAAATGAGGCGTACGTCCTTCCGCCTTTAAAACATAGACGCTTGCACTATATGCTTCTGCTGCCGAATATACCTTGATAGACAAATTAACCATTCTTTTTTTTTTGTGCACACTACTACCCATTTAAACACAAAAATATCTATTGCAGCACTTAACCATATTTATTTTGAGATAACCTTCTATCGAGATATCATATGAGTATACAAATAAGACCAGAACTAAAATAATAAAAAAGCTTTATACAAGATATCGCAGAAGAGTAGATGAAATAAAAGTAGTTTTTATTAATCGGGTGCTTACATAAAACGTACAAAGACATACTCACGTAAACAAAATACATTACGAAATTTCTGTAATAAAAAAAAACATCGAATTCGGCATTGAACTAATAAAATTATATTAAATAAAAAAACAACATTTCTAAAAATGCAGAAAAAATAAAACTTTCTATGCAAGCGAACATTCCATTAAATAATAAGCCGAAATCCTTTTGTATCTATATACCTGTTTTTTAAAGAACCAGTTACCTTTTAGTACGTAGTTATACCAGGTAATAAGATATCCTCTGTTACACAGTGTAATGCATATGACATTACACTGTCTACAAATAGTAGATAAAAATAAGGAGCCCATATAAACCGTTCAGGGTATATGTTGAAAATATACGGTATAATCGCACAGTTGCCAAACTCTCAGAGCTTACTTAAACCGATAAACGTATGGTTCAAATATACAATGAAAAAGATCTGAACGACCCCTATAATATATACACGTGAACTAAACGATATACATTTATGATACAGGGGTATTTAGGGGCTCCAAAAAATTTTTATAAATTATTAAACTCTACATGTTGATGAATCGACTGAACCAATATTACGGAATTGTCAAGTGAGCTCCGTATATCGGTATCCACTTGACCACGGAGCTCAATTAAACCTGAATTTTAACATGGGCGGAGTTCACTTAATGCCGTAGATATATATATATATATATATATATATATATATATATATATATATATATATATATATAGTAAACTCTTAAGCAAAGATTAAATTTCTTTTCTATATGTATATATATATATATATATTGGAAGTGATTATTTCGACCAAAAAATAATTTATAAATACGTTCAAATTATCGGGTAAAGTGGTCTATAATAAAAATCTTTCTTTTTTCTAAATTACTCAATATTTCGCCATTTATTTAAAATCTTCCTCAGGAGTAAACTAAAAACAATTTGAACATTACAAAAAATGGCGTACAAATACATTTTAAAACACTCACAGAATTTAAAAGATTTCACAAATAAAAACTGACATTGAAGTATTTGAAATATTGAATGTCAAGATTAAATTGTCTTAAGCACGTTCGTTACAGCTATACGATAAAAAATTAAAATTATTTCAAATGTAAAAATAAAAATAACAATAAAAGAAAAGTTAGAAGAATAATATTTATTTGATGAATTATTAAGGTTAGTTGTTATTAAGATGAATGTTGGCTATTTTTAATATTTATAAATTTTGTTCAATATGTTACAATATATGTTACTTAACTGTCCAGTGTCCGTTTTATAATTTAAAGTGTTTTTATTTTTGTTAATGTAATACATTTCAAGAAATAATCTACTTTTGTAGTTATCAGTCCGTGCCAAAATGTAAGCTTTGTTATAGTCTAGCATATGACCAGTGTTTTCATAGTGCTCAACCACTGCGCAAGTATTTTTTCTCAAGCGGCAATCACTTTTAGGTTGTGTGATGCGTTGTTTTAGCCATTGTGATGTTTGACCAATATAGCTATTTTGACATCCTAAACACGGTATTTCATAAACGACATTACTTTTATATAAGGTTGGTACTGGGTCTTTGATTTTTGAAAATAGTTGTTTGCTGTTCATGGTATTATATTTAGCTATACTAATATTAGGAACATTTTTGAATATGGATATGACAGAATGAGTTACAGTTAGACCATTAATAAAGGGAAGTTTTTTATATTTGATTGATTTGTTATTAGAATCATGGACGGGACCGTCATAGAAATTAGTGCTGTAAATCAGTTTTTTTTAAAATTCCATCACATCAATACCACACTAAACATTTTTAATTCATTTCATCTTCAGTTTACAATTGAAACTGAGACAGATTTTAGTATACCATTTTTAGACATAAGAGTAATAAGAACAAATGACAATATTTTGACATTGGATTGGTACCAAAAGCCGACAGCATCAGGCAGGTATATAAATTACTATTCAAACCATACCACCCGTCAAAAATATAATACCGTACTAGGTATGAAAAACAGGATAATGTCCATTGTTGATGACAACTTTTTACAAAATAATCTGAACATAATATACAAAATTTTTCGTAACAACGGATCATCTTGCTTGCCTCTTGCCTCGGAGTTAAAAACCTTGGTACACTGCACTAGCGATCACCAACATCAGGAAGAGATAGACATCACAAGAAGAAGAAGTTAGAAATAAAAATTTCAAAACGTATTACCATATACCAAATAAGTCTGAAATCTAGTTTAATGGCAATTTAGAAGAACGTACCAGATTTAACCTTAAATAATGATTAGTAACGTTACTACAATATTACAGACATAATAAGTACGTAAGGTAATTGGTTCGTAAAACTTACTCGGTTCTTTTGTAAAGCACAATTTATTTATTTTGTTTTAAACGACGTAAAAATGGCTTAAATCCTATCAAAACATTGGAATTCACATTTAAAATTCCTCTTTAAATGATTTTTTAAACTTTATCATAATTATAAAACATGCAAATTCCACTCCGTTCCCTAGCCGATGAGTATATACAAATTCAAGAAAACAACTTATCAAAACGAAGGAAAAGTCAGTTTCTCCTTTAATCTAAATTAATTTTCTTCGCTTTAAAGCAGATTACAGGTGTTTTTGCAGTTTATTTTTAGAAAACAATTTTGATTCGGACCAATTTGTGTCTTCCAGTGAAATTTCATTTAGACAGTTCGGATGGTCGAATCCACCAGTATTTATCAAGCTTTGTAAGTTTTATTAATAGGCCTTTCAAGTTAAAAAAACCTTTTTGCCAAAAGTACATTAAATTTATTTTGGGAAAATTATAATTAGGAATTCGGTGTATTTGTGTTAAGTAAAATTAAAATAATTTAGAATTTTTTTATCCATTTTTGTTTATAGGAATTTATATTTTATTATTTCCCGATCAATCACATTTGGGGTTAATTTCATTAGTCCGTGGTCTGGCAATTAAGCTACGAGACTCTTAATATGTATAATTTTATTATTTAGCAATATTCAATATAGTCTCCTTCCGGATCTCGATTTTTGTTTTACTTCTGATGCCATTACGATAGGCTGGTACGTCTGATGCCATTCATACCGAAGACTTTTAAAAAACTGCTCGATAGGTCCATTCTTCTTCTTCATGTGCCGAGCTCGATTATCGAGCGTTGGCTATCAAATTGGCTATAGTAATTTTGTTGACGGCAGCTCGGAAAAGAGATGCAGAGGATCTGTTAAACCAATCTCTCAGATTTCTAAGCCATGACGTTCTTCTTCGACCTGGCCCTCTTATTCCGTCTACCTTTCCTTGTATTATTAAATGGAGTATATTATATCTCTCTGGGAGTAACTTTTCCCATCCGATGCAAAACAACTTCGTTACGAGCTCTATCCACCCAACTTATTCGTAGGATGCTCCGATACACCCAGATTTCAAAGGCTTTCAGTTTCTTGAGAAGTGTATCTGTCAAAGTCCAACCCATAGGCCCATTAAGGCACATGATTGAAAATACTATCTATCTAAAGACGTATGAAAATCCAGTGGCGTACACTCACTTTTATTTCAACGTTAATTATATTATATTGTTTAAATATTATTGTTCAAAATAGTCCACAATATATTTATCTGCAGGTTTTTACTGAAGTTTCCATCTCTATATCCAAAGACCGTTTTCAAAGGTAAAAATTATAGTTATATTTATTTTATTTGTTTATTACTATATATTTATATGATTTTATATTATTTATTTTCTTTGTTTTTTCTTAACTTTAAAAACGGTCTCTGGAATGGAGATCGAAATGTCAGTAAAATAAACATGTAAATAGATGTATTGCGGCTTATTTCCAACATTCTCCCTAAAAATACGGAATGCCACAAGCAAAAAGCCATACAAAAATAAATATTACTATCACTTGTATATTTGAAAACGATCTCTTTATATAGAGATCGAAACATCAGTAAATTAAACCTATAAATAAATATTTTGTGGCTTATTCCCTACAGTCTCCTAAAAATACAGAATGCCACAAACAAAAAGCTATAAAAAACAAGTAATTTTGCAGAAAGCTTACTGATGCCACCCGGCTGTCGCGGAAGTTAGGCTAAAACGTCTTTTGACGTGACCCGTCCTTAAAGAGTTACACAATGAAATTTTTTTAAAACAAATTTTAAGACAGTTTCCACACCACCCGAGAGGTATGTCTTGTGGCGCGTTACTTTTTTTTAAATGGGTGTTCGCCATGAGCCATATTGTCCCATTAAATAAAATGAACAAAACACTTAAACAGTATAAAACAAAACAAAATAAAATCCTGTAAAACAAAATAAAATTCTATAAAAACAAAATAAAAATAATTTTTGATGTAACAAAGCATTATACTATTCTATTTAAACACAAACACTATTCACACTTACTATGTTCTTCTCGTTTTTTTTGTTTTTGGTTTTTTTATGCTGATGTTCCTACTAAACTATTAGAAAATATTATTCGCTGTCTAAATCTGAAGATGCAGTGCTGCTATCGCTGTCATTATCTTCACCTGGTGTAATTATAATTGGCTCTAGTAATACTTCGACATGAGTGTCAAGTTCCCACATACGATATTCTTCTTTAATTACGAGTATGTGGTCTATACATTTAGCCCATTTCTCTGGAGTTACATGGAGGATTGCTTGAATTAAAAGTTCCTTAACTCCGTTTAATTTGAACGTTTTGTTATTGCGTGCTACTTCTCCTTTCACTTGCGCCCAGATAAGTTCAATGGGATTAAGTTCGCAATGATAAGGTGGTAGACGCAGAACTTTGACACCATAATCGTTTGCAGTTTCATCCACAGCATATTTAAGATATTCACTTTTTCTTAACCGTGCAATGTCAAGTAGCTAAATTTTGAGCATTGATTCTTCGTATGCAATCTTCTTTTCTGTAAGCCATTCTTGAATTCTTCATTTCCTCCATGCCATCATCGGTAATTGTTCTAGTCTGCGGCTATGATATGGCGCATTATCCATAACAACCACAGATCCAGATTCCAATTTTGATAAGATTCTCTTAAACCAGCGCTCAAATACTTCGGAAGTCATTTCTTCATGATAATCACCTGTTTTTTTCGACTCAAATTGAAGCAAACCATCATCAAGGAACCCTGTATCACTTCCTATATGGGTGATGATTAAACGCCGTCCCTTTCCTGATGGAGCTTTTATTCCTGTAGACCAGCCTTCTATAAATGCTTCGCGTTTACTTTTGACATTTAAATCTTGCCAAACTTTTCCAACTGTATGACCTTCGTTAATCCAGGTTTCATCCAAATAATATATTTTGCGCCCAGTGCTGCGAATTTTTGGTATTTCTTCTAAATATTTTCTTCTCCACAGAATAATTTCATTTTTTTCTAATAGCATACTTTTTCTGTTGCGTTTTACATATCGAAAGTTCATTTCGCGCATAGTTCTGATTAAGACGCTACGAGATATCTTGGGTAAGGAGTCATGGTTTTCGAGCTCTTGAGAAATTTTTTTCAGTGTTGGAATTTCACTCCGAAAATAAAATGAATGAATTTTTCGACGTATAATATTCCTTGTCTCGTCATCCAAAACAATGCTTTTCCTACCTCTAGTTTTACATTTTTCTTGCTTTTTATTTTCCGATGTATTTTTAAGTACACGATAAATACAGCTAACGGATACTTTTGTTAAACTGCTACAAATGTCGATCGCTGGGCTAACATTTAATGCCATTTTTCTGCCGAAAATTCCTTCATAGAGTTTTCGTATCATTACCTTCTCTTCGGACGTTAACATTTTCCGTCTCTTTTGCGGCTTTTCATTTTTGGAATCATTATCAGAATTTTCTGTCTTCTCTTGGAACAACTCGGTTTTTCGTCCATTGTATTTCAATAATCACAGAATATGTATAACTAAAAATTTACTATAAAACGACAAACTATAACACTCTTATTATCAATAACACGTTTTATCAATACTACAATACAGTATTGATAAAACAGTATTGACAACAATAAGTTTACAAACTTATCACATAAAATATACTCAC
The DNA here is from genome assembly GCF_040954645.1 of Diabrotica undecimpunctata. Taxonomy (NCBI): domain Eukaryota; kingdom Metazoa; phylum Arthropoda; class Insecta; order Coleoptera; family Chrysomelidae; genus Diabrotica; species Diabrotica undecimpunctata. The sequence continues at coordinate 149,191,447 of NC_092805.1, read as the reverse complement.
AAAATGCAACACATGCACTACCCATAGAAACGCCAATGCAAATGAACCATCGGTTATGTCCTGATGGACATTTCTTCGGCGAAAAAATAATAAAAACTAGTTTTACAGCCATGTCTGGGTCGGGATTCTAAATTGGAGTTTCCTCGCTAATTTCAACGTTGCCAAACGATTGAAAAATAATGTTTTAAAATATCGATTTTTATTTTATAAATTTAAATGTAACGAAACGAAACATATAAATAAAATTTATTTCATTACAATTTTGTGCTTAATTTTTACTATTGAAAAAATCATGTTTTTTGGTATTTTCATGACGATAATAATCGCTGCGTGGAAGAATACAGGTTTTGTATGACCATAATTACTACTTGTGAACAAGAATTGGCTACACTGTACGACAACTGCTAGTCAAGTCTACTACAGAGAAGCACAAATAAATATACTACTTTATATATTCTGTAATTTCTTATGAGGAAACGCAAATTGCAATTGAAAAAACTGGTAGTTTTCGAGGGCCGCTGTGTACATTTAAATTTGAGGATATTCGGCGTTAAAACTATGAAATTGAGGATTTCTACTATAGAGTAGAACTCTCAGAAGAAACACAATGCGCTGTATCTTACACAGTGTGGAGTACGTTCTGGAAAACCAAGAGGTGATGTTGTAAACAAATCCTAAACCCTATTACGTTAACATGTTAGATTTTACCTTTTTTAAAAAATTTTCCTGTTTAAATTATCTATCATTAAGGCCAGAGTCTAAGGCAGGGGACCCTTTGGTGACCGACATCAAAAGTATTAAATATACTCCTGATGGTGAAATTCTTGTAAAGAATTAAATTAAATTAAGTTTGTTTTGCATTAAATTGCAATTAAATTTATTTATTGTATCTTTTTAAATGTATTATTTTGTTTATCAAATAAAGTATCAATCTTTATCTTTTTTTACTAAAAACCATTTAACTATTTTTTTTTTCGAGTACTTATTTTACCTAACATAGCCTATCAACAAAAATGAGAAGCTCGTAAGTGTCACTAATTATAGGTAATTATTTATGAATGGAAATCTTGTAATCAATAAAGTTCAATAAAGTTCTAATAGCATAAATTATAACAATTGCTTATTAAACTAAAAGAATTAAAAAGGTAAAAAAACTGTAAATGCAAATAAATTAGGTTAAATATAAAGGTTTTTTTCGTCTTCTATAAAATCTAGTTTTTGTAGATACGTGGTCCTTTTTCATCCTACGCTGACGTTATTATTTTAATTAAAATTTAATATTGACCAAAACAACTACACTTGCGAGCAAAAAAATCGACTCACTCGATGAATTGGATTTTATGCTTAGCAATTTTCTGTTTTATTACTTTAAATTAAAACAACTAATGCAAAAAATATTGTCTATTATAGAGCTTCCAAAAAATAATTGTTTTATGCAAATTAGCAACGTGTTGTAAAATTTGCCTATTTCTGTATGGCACAGGGAATGCAACAAACATTGTAACAGGCATGTTTTACGCAATGTAGACCTCTATGAGTTTGCCGATGGTTGTCTCATTCGCTTTTTAAACGTTTACGTGTGTATACTTCAAAGTGCAGTAAGTGAATATTTTATAAATGAATACTATAGCAACGAAGACGGCCCAGGTCAGGCAATTGCGTTATTACGAGAGGACTATAGTTAAAATACTGTCGCCGGTCGCCTATTTATGACGCAGTCTGCAGTTTCAATAGATTACCGTCGATACCAGGAGATTGGTAGCTACAGTCGACGACCAGATTCGGGTCGGCGACGTGTAACAACAGAGAAAGGTGATCGATTCATTGTCCTGAGTGCCTTTGGAAATCGGCACGCGACATTAGTTGAGCTTAACAATCCTCGAGGAATGTACTAGGTTATGTTACTGTTATGTTACTATGTTACTTATGTTACTCAGTGGACACTTGGAAGAAGACTTAAGGCTGCCACTTTGACTCCCAGACGAGCTAACACATGGCCCAAATTGAACGCACGTCAGAAATAAGCTCGATTTCAGTTTGCCCGAGAACACGATAATTGGGACCTTGGCCAATGGAGCAGAGTTTTATTCTCTTATGAGGATTAAATGTGCTTGTAAAATGACAAAAGACATAATATAGTAAAATATAAATTTAAAGAAAAATTTTCCAGTGAGATCTTCTGGCCAGTTTTTCTGTCATCAGAGAGAAAAGTCTCTCCTCTCTCTGATCGTTGGATAGTTCACGTATTAATTGGTTTTTATTTTGTAAAAAGCTTTTTTTGTATGTTTCTGCTACGACTGAATTTATACCGATATAATTAATTTGATTTTTAAATTTTTATGTATTGTTAAGTTAGAGATAAACAAAGGTGCGTTTATTATGGTGGTAAGGTTTTGTACTGGAATATTTGTAGTTTCTTGGTATTGGATGGCTTGGTGCATCCCTAGACTTCAATACTTATATCCAAATTGACTTTAAAATTACCTTATATACAGTGATTGTGTTTGGACTTGTTGGCCAGTAAGGCAGTCGACCTGTTAAAAAATAATTCATGTTATATATTTTATAACTCTAAGAAGATTTCGTCATTTTGGTGGTGGTAAGTCTTGAACTCCATGATTTGTTTTAAGAATTCCAATCCACTGCTGCTATAAATTGTGGTTCCAGTCAAAGAAGGTATTCTTCATACTCCACAAATGAAATGGAATATAAAAAGGAAGAAGACAGTTAAAATTTGATTTCGCGTATAGTGCGTCTACATATCCGCTTATACGTATTTCACCCCAAAAGGGATCATCAGAGACGGCTATTTACAGACGCACTGAACGTGAAAATAAATCTTTCCTGTCTTGTAAAGCAACTCTAACATGGCTTCGTATGGACGCAAATAGCGACATCTGATAATAAATCCGTAAAATAATTTTCGAAACCAAATTCAGATTTATTCTTTAGTGCCTTCTAAAAATTTCAAGGCAAAACAGACGTTGATAAAGATGTTATTAGAGACATGGGGAATCTAAAATTGAATTCCACAACATATCTCCTAAACTAAGCAAAAATCCTTAGCGAATTGGTTTCTAGTACTCATAAAGAGTAAACCGGAAGAAAAAGGAAAAAGACAGTTAAGATTTGATTTCACGTATAGTGCGTCTGTATATCCGCTTATACGTATTTCATCCTAATAGGAATCTTCGGAGCGGCTAGTCACAACCGCTCTGAATGTGAAAACAATGTTTCCTCTCATAATAGAAGCAACACTAAAATGGCTTTGATATGGATGCAATAGCGACATCTGATGATAAATCACGAAACGAAATCAGATTTCTGCTTTAATCTGTACCTTCTAAGAATTGCAAGGTAAAATAGACGTTGATAAAGATGTAATTAGGAACATTGGGAATCTAAAATTGCATTCCATAACATATCTCCTCAACTAAGCAAAAATCCTTGGTGCATTGGTTTCTAGTACTCATAAACAGTATTCCAAAATAAAAGGAAAGGCAGTTAAGATTTGATTTCACGTACAGTCCGTTTGTGTATCCCCTTATACGTATTTCATCCTAAAAAGAATCTTCGGAGCGGATATTCACAACCGCTCTGAACGTGAAAACAATCTTTCCTCTCATAATAGAAGCAACACTAAAATGGCTTCGATATGGACGCAATAGCGACATCTGATGATAAATCACGAAAAAATACGTATAAGCGGATACACAAACGCACTGTACGTGAAATCTTTCCTTTTATAATACAGTCATTTTTTAGTTTTTGTTGAGTGCGACCTTTTCAAATCAATTGTGGTCGTCTAATTCTAAATTACATTATCTAGACTGACCCTTTTTAAAAGGTCTAATAACTTCAAGACTGAACCTTTCATGTAGCCCTTTGTCAGTGATTTTTCATCGCCTAATATAAAGAACAGCACATTTTCCAGGCTATCGCACTGACACAAACACAAAATGTGCTCTGCTGTGTCTTCATGTAGGTGACAGAACGTGTATATAACATCATCTGTCAATCCTATCAGCTTCAACTGACTATTCAGCTTACACTTTTAACAAACCTACTATGAATTTGACTGTTTTTCTATCTTTCTTTCTATTTCTTTTCACCTGTCTTTCTCCTGGTGAATTCTTTCACCATTCCAGAGATTTCTGAGCTACTCACTGTCTTGTAGCCGTTCTTGTTACTGCCAGTGCAATGCCGCATAGGCATTCCAGTCTAATGATGTATATTGATGAATATCTTTATAGTTATAAAATGATCATTAAATCTTGTATACATAATGAATATTGATGGCATTTCTCTATAAGCCTGACTCTACTTACGTCATTTTCTCCAGGCGATATTACAATGACATCATTTGTTCTAAATCCTGGGCGTCCATTAAAATCTCACAACAAAAGTATTTCCTTTCTGTTGTTGATAGTATCTAATAGATATAGATATTATTACTCGAAGAAACAACTGTTATTTTATTTTATTTTTTTTTTACTTAAGTTGATCACATTTAGAAATAAGTAGTAACATACTTATAATCCACAAGGAAACTAAGTTCCTGTAGCTGGCTGTATACCATGTATCACAAATTTTTTTTATTAAAATCCTTTATAAAAAGTATATAATTAAAAAACCCAATCGGGTTATATCAAAACAACAAAACGTTTTCGGAATCCATATTCCATCATCAGTGTCTAGGTGTACATGAATTGAGCCACTAAATATCTGGGTAAAAACCCATTAAAAGTTATTGGTTTCAATTTATTTTACATTATGAGATCTTATATGTTAAGATGTTAGAGTTGCCAGTGGATTTGATAACATGGCAACGTAAGACTCTACATGAAGTTGCTGGTCCTGAGACAAAGTTTTGCTGGTACTGAAGTTTTTTAATTTTAATACTCAGAATATTCACGCTATAGATTTGGCCTATGTAAACGCCTTGTTCGAGTACAAAAATAGAGCTACACAATTGGATTATTCAAAAATAGCGAGAGCAATTACTAGAGTTCGTTTGGATGAAGTGGATTATTTAAGCAGTTGGAACTTGCTGTCTATTGTCGTCCCGTCAGTGACTTAAGTTACTAGGCGCTAATGAAACATTACATGCAAAAAATAATTTAGCCTAAAACAGTTCCATTTTGTTTGATATTGCGAATAACACATGTCCAGAAGTTTTTTGTTTAAAGTGTCTGTTGATGATGAGTTGATAGCAGATACATTCCTAGAAGCAATTCTATTTCGATGACAAAATAATAATACTACAAGCAATTTTACTTAGAGCGTAAAAATCACGTCAACAGCTGAACAAAACACCGGACACAAGAAAGGCTAGAGAATCGCGAAAAAAAAAGTAATTCAGGAAGTCATATATTACAAAAAATGGTAAAATAATTCCAAAAAAACCATTTCAACCTCTGCCACTATGCCGAGCAAAGTGCAAAACAAAAATCACTGAAAATCAGCTGAAAGAATTTTTTCCCGAATATTTGAGTTTGGGCAGTTACGACAAGAGAGTAGCTTATATAGCCAGTCTTTTCACCATACATGATAAAAAATTGCAGAGGCCTCATACAGACGATCCAGACAAAGAAAAATTTCGCCTCAAAACCTACAAATATTTTTTATGAATAAATAATCCATTTCTGTTTGCCGTAAATGCTTTCTTGTGACTTTCAATGAAACAGACAATTTCATAAAAGTTATCGCTTTAATAAAAAGAGCATAACCTGCGGAAACAAAGACTGATTCTGCCCAATGAAAGAATATTCCACCAAACAAGTTGTCTGAAGAAAAATAGAATAACTCGGTAAGCATATTTTGAGTTTCCTGAGTTACGAAAGCCGCTACTCACGCGTCCAAACAAATAAAAGGTTTCTACCATCACATTTGACCCTAGAAGCAATGTATTCCCTGTACAAGGAATCATACCAAAACTTTGTGTCGTATCCATATTATAGATCTAAATTTCATAAATTGAATCTGTCGTTTAAAAAGCCTCAAACGGATATTTGCCATAAATGCGACAAGTTAAAGGGGCCATTGGTGTCTAGGAAAAAAGACGAACAAGGAGAACCTTTTCGCTGGCATGACGTGCAATGGCTAAATTATATAAAATGGGATAATAAGAAAATATTTTTCAAAAAATACTTAAATGCAGAGAAGCCATTTAAGGAAATATCATTTATTAGACGAAATGGGTTGGGAAATTTAGTTCCCCCGTTGAAATATAAGGCGGATGTGCCAATAAATAAAGAAAAAAAGAAGGATCTTCTTGATTTGCTTCCCTTAATCCCTACAACTTTTCATGGGTTCTATGAAAATCTTTCATCGATCGAAACAGCGTTGCTGGACTATTCAGGTATCGACGAAGATATTGATTAAATAGTTATTATGTTTAAGTGGTTCATTCTTTTTTTCAGGTTTATTTTTTTTATCAAACATCCTTTTTTATAACAAATGAAAAATACTTTGTTTAATAATATGATTTTCATAACCATTTTCTGTAAGTGCAATAACACAAGTCATGGACACACTTGGGACCAAATGACATAAGTCACGAATTTCATTTTTGACATATTTTTTTATTTCATGAGTGGTGGAAAATTTGGAGAATAGTCTATATTAGTATAAGACATTAATATAGATAATTATAAAAACAACAATTAGACGGATTTAGAGGTAACCGGTGAATATTAAATCGCTTCTACTGCAAAACTAGACAAAATGACTTATGTGCTTTCTCACCACGGTCAAAGAATTTAAATATGATTTCTGTCATATAACCGTCACGGCTGGTTCTGACGTAATCTAATCTAGAGGTCCAATTTTCGATGACTTTTTCTAACATTTAGTGACTAGTGACTTCACATATCCTCACAGAAAATAGTCTGGCCTTGTTAAATCGCACGATCTTGGAGGCCAATTCACAGGCCCGAAACGTGAAACTATGTAGTTACCAAAGGCTTCTTTCAATTAATCAATTGTGGCACGAGCTGTGTAACATGTTGCGTCGTCTTGTTGAAATCACAGCTCCTGTCCATCATGGTTGCTCAAATACTCCTGTATAGAGAGGAATAATAAAGTCAATAATCATAGCTCTATAGCAGTTACCAACGTTTTGACTAGCATCGTTTTGAACAAGTACGGACCAATGATTCCACCAACCCACAAAGCACAACAAACAGTCAGTTTTTCTAGATGCAATGTTGTTTCAACATACGCTTAAGGATTATCTTCACTTCAAATACGAAAGTTTTGTTTGTTGACGTAGCCATTTAACCAAAAGTGAGCTTCACCACTAAATAAAACTCGCTTATGAAAATGAGGATCAACGGCAATCTCATTTTAGCTCCATTCATAGAATTTACACCATGCTAGGTAATCGTGTAGCTTCAATTCTTGCATGGGTTGAATTTTGTAAACACGCAAACCAAGAACTCCATAAAATCTTCCATTACGTAGATGGACACATATCTGATAGACTGATTCGGGTCTTCATCTCTTTCAGAGCAACAACTCTTTCTGTACGCACTGTACGACGTCTCTGTGGATGCGTATTATCATTTATAGTAAACGTGGTGCGAAAACGTTCCATAGTTATTTGAATTAATTGTTCTGATGGACGATTATGTTGACTATAAAATGGACGTAGTGTGCGATACATATTTCAAACAGAACCATGATTTTCTAAATAAATTTGCACATCTGGAAGCGTTTTTCAGGCGTGAGTCTATTTATGCTGAAATGCCAAACCAAACTAAACATAAATCACTTGACAGATTTTAAAATGGTCGCCAGTTACAAGTGTATTGTTAACTTTACATTTCTATATCTCTAAAAAATTTTATGTAAATTTCCGTATTGTAAGGGATTGTAGCAAATAAAATGCGCTAAATGTAACACTTATGTTTAAATAAAAACAAAAATTGTTAGAAATTGTATCATCGTTAGTAGTTTTGTTCCAAATATTTTTAAATAAAAGAACTCACTGTGTAACATTTTGATTTTACTACCATCGACTCATGCCGTAGACAAATAGATATAATGGTTTTATCCCGTTTACCATAATATATACTTATGTCGACAAAAATATTTTTGTTTAAATATTTCGAAAAGGGCACTTTGTACAAAATTCTGGTTGGAACCAAAAATTTATAAAAAAAATTATACTGTATACATCCACAAGTACAAAATTATAATCTAAAATCTGTAAAAATGTAAAACTAGATTAAATGATGGACATTCTCAAATTATCTAATTTCTTTACTACCTAACGTAGACACTTTCAGCTTTCCAACCCAAATGTTCGCACATTTCTTTTGGAATCTGTCTGCACTTATATCATAAAATGCTATGGGGGATTTAAAAAAGTTTAGGTTGTAAAATGTGTTACGGTCAAAATGTATTTCACGACAGGGTATTATATACATCTACTGTCTCCTCTTACGTTCAAATTCGTATCTCTTAACTTAAAAGTTAAGTACGCTCTTGCTCTAACAGCTTATAACTATAAAATAGATTTTTATTTTGTTTGGGCAGTGATGCACTAAAAAGTTTTACAGAATATTTGAAGCAAGAATGATTGTTATTAATATACAGGCCTGAGCTCTAAAGATTAAATTATTTAATATTTGGTAACTTAACTATGATTCAAAGTTTTTGCAACATTTTTATTATTAAAAATTTCTACTTTGCCATATATTTCAACTCCAAAATACCAAACTATCAAAATTTAAACTGGTGAAACCTTCACAAGAACTTTGATACAAATGTAATGTTTACTTTAACGTATTTATGGCCATCTAACACGAACACAATTTATTTATTTAACCGTACAAATTTGTATTTTAGACTAACTTATAAATTCTAATTTATAAGTCTATGATATTCGTCTAGATATATCATTCGTCTCAGTCTACGCGCGTCAGCTTGTCCGACATCCCCGAGGAGTCCATCAGGGGCATAGCAAGGGCTTGTCGTTACATATATTATTTATTCCTTTTTACAATTTTTTTATCTCTTAACACATAAGGTACATCATACAAATAAACTTGGAAACTTGGAAAATACACTGAAATCATCTGATATTTTTTATTATTTTAATCAAATTTAAAAAACCAACCTACGAAGTCAAATAATGTTTATTTTAAAGCAATTTAATTACCAAGACATAAAAATAAAGAAACCCATAAATTCTTAAATAACAATATTGAAATTACACAGGCCGACATAATTTTTGGTGTTTTGAGTTTGACATGTATCCTTAGCTAATACGGGTACGCTGATTCTGAATATGAATTCAGTTTAAGCCCATCACGTCAAAATTTTTCACAAAATTAAAAAAAACCTTGTGAGATATTATGTACTAGTGCAAACAAGTACCTTATTGGTGCTTATAAAGTTTGGTGATCAGGACAAACCTTGGGCTCTGCACAAAGTGTGCTTTCAATGTGTCGAACTACTAAGAAAATAGACAAAAGGTACACGTAACTCTTTACCCTTCGGCATCCCTATGGTATGGAGAAAATTACAGTAATACAGAAAATTCAATATCCTGATTTACCTTCTGCTAAACGACCTGTATCTCATGAACCAGTGATCCCTATTCCTCCAACCTTTCTTCACCTTTACCACAATGTTTTCTACAATTACGGCATTCATCTATATGAAATCCTAGGAACTTTACTGATAAAACTTTTTCTATGTTGTTACTATTTATATTCAAATTAATCCGGTTAACATCTTCTTCTTCTTCAAGTGCCCTGTCCGTTGCGAACGTTGGCTATTAACATGGCAATTCTGATCTTATTTGCGGCGCTTCTGAATAGTTCGACCGATGTGAGCCCGAACCACTTCCTCAGATTTTGGAGCCACGAGTGTCTTCTCCTGCCTGGCCCTCTCTTACTGTCTATTTTTCCCTGGACAATCAATTGCAGTAGACGGTACTTATCGTGTCTCAATATGTGGCCTAGATATTCAAGCTTTCTTTGTTTAATTGTATTCACGATTTCTTTCTCCTTTCCGATTCTTTGGATTACCTCTGTGTTGGTGACATGTTCGGTCCAGGATATACGAAGAATGCGTCGGTACACCCACATTTCGAATGCTTCTAGTTTTCTCGTTTCTCGTTTAACATATCGTTGCCTATTATGAAACTGCATGAAAAGAGTTTTTTGGATATTTAATAGTAGGTTATTATTACAGAAACAGGTGTAAAGGCCCGACAGTAAATGATTACATTTGGTCTAAAAGAGGTTAGATCCATTAATTATGGCATTTATATCATCCGCACATATTGTAAAATATCCATCTGAGTTAACCGAGGCAACATCGTTGACGTAAATAAAACATATAATGGGTCCTAAAATTAAGCCTTGTGGTACACATTTTTTGCCTTTCTCGGTAAAGCTGACATGTTGTCGACGTGCAATTAAATAAGATGTTAACCAATTTAGAATATCATAAAAGGAATGAATTACTATATGGGTAGGTAGATTTTTTTTGACTGAAAACCATGTTGGTTACTAACAATCACATTTTATTTATCTGTAAAAATGAATAAGTCTTTGTAAATAGCTGTATTCAAAGATTTTTGAAAATATCGAAGAAACTGTTATTGGACGGTACGTATTCACTTGTTAAGGGTCATATTTTTTATAAATTGGTAACACTTTTCCAGTTTTTATATAATCTGGAAAGTTGCCATTTGAAAATAATAAATTAACTAAATATGTTAATGGCGATATTATAAATGAAGCAACCTTTTTTAGTAAAAACCCAGAAATTTCATCAAAGCCTTGATATTTTTTGTTTTTAGTTTTTGATTTACTAACTTGTATAATTCTAATACAGTGTATGGATGAAGAAAAAGTTGGTGATCCAAAACAGTGTTGTTAAATATATGTACCTACTATCAGCTTTTTTGGGGATGGTCGGAATTGCTTCTAATGGGACATTTTTAAAAAACAAGTTAAAAGTATTGGCTATTTTATATACTAAAACGCTAAGCCCTTTTCTTGTTCACCACTTTACTCAAAAACTATATTAGATAATTAAAATATTTTTTCGGAATATTATTAGTATTACGTATGAGATTGTCAAGATATACTTTTGGTACAAAAATTCACTTCCGGTTTTGAGATGACCGGAAGTTAAAATTTAGTTTAAGTTTTAGACCCCACAATGTATATATGGATCGAAAGGTCTCGTAGAGACGAATCTAAATATGTACTTCCGGTTGCGATCCGACACCTGAAGTGACCCGAAACGCGCATAAAACGTCAAGATAGAGCAAATCTGACACCGGATTCGTGATCAGCATGCAAAATTAACTGCTAAATAATATCCATGTCGACATTTGATGAACTAAAAATTACATTCCGGTTTTGAGGTCGACTTCCGGTTTTGTTTTTATTAGTCAAATCAATAGAGAATTCAACGTAGAGTTTAAAAATGTAAGTTCACGAAATTATCATTTATAGTTTTTGAGTTATTGATAAAAATATTTTTACTTCCGGTCATTGTATATATTGTATATTTTTCTCGCAAAATGAAAATTTCATTTGGAAAACTCGATGTCGAGTTGGTCCGCTAGTTTCTACTGAATCTGTAATTATGTTAACTCATTTATTACTATTTGATTTAAATTTTTTATTTGTAATAGGAAAGTTTATGTCAAAATGATACATAATAATTAAAAAATATATATGAAAAGCAATATTTGTGTCTAAAATACCATATATTTGATTCCAGTCCTCTCTTGAGATGTCATTCATACATTTAATAATATTAGGGAGTTTTTGTAACTACCTAACGTAACGTATCTCCCTATACGTAAAGAACTAACGTATCGAAGAAGATGAACGTTAAATTAAGAGTTAAAGTTCTGCACGCAACGTAACGATGGTGTGGCCCTCATCGAATTAGTGATTAACTAATAAATTGTCAGTGCCAGTCTTGTCCTTGTCATTTAACCCTATTTTTGATATTCAAAATAAATAACAAATATTTTTTTGAACAATTTTTAATTTTTGAGATGGACGCGATATTAAATATAGGTGCCTTTATTGATGATAAAGAAGACGAAGACATAGAAGATGCCCTTCTTCTCCACATCTTGCACGACTATACGGCCGCTTTAATTTTGATACCATGTCTGATATAAAATGTAAAAATATTTTTCGCTTTTGGATTAAATTCCACCTTTCTGCTTTCCATTATTTATAAAAATCAAAACAAATATATGTACATAACCACAAATGTGAAAAAACACGTACCACGGGTGCTTATGAAATGTGGATGTTGAAATTTTGGTAATCGGGTAAGATCCCCTTGTGGATTCGGTTGCCCTCGGCTCGATAGGGATGCCTATGAACGTAACGTACCAGCCCGTTACGTTAGGTAATACGTATCTAGATACGTTAGTTCAACCATTAATGCGCATGCTTATATGTCAAAAAGATACGTTACGCATACGTATTTGCTTGCACAAAAACTCTCTATTATTGACATTAAAATTTCTTTTTTGATAAAAAACAATTGTCTCACTTGTCACAAATCAAACTCAATTAGTATTGTTCGATGTAAGTTTTTACTGTCTAAAGTAATTTCATAAGCTTTTTTAACACTAAGCCCCTTTCAGACGAGGATACTGTATCCGAGATACGCTTATCCGAGACGCAGATATTACATAGACTCAAATGGAGCTTTTCACACGAGACGCGCGAGAGATACAGTATGCGAGATACCGAATTCAGTATCTCGGACCTTCCTGTCGCCGACGACTGAATGCGTATCCCAGATACAGAAGAAACATTACGTTAAATGAACGCTTTCAGACACGAATACTTTTGCACCACATTCCATAGACTCGCGATTTTCTGTCGAATAATTGTGAATGAGCAACGAAAGAAAGACGGTGTTTTCTGAATATAGTTAAATAATGGAGCGTACTGTATTTGATAGTGACAAATTTATTTGTTTGGTACAATCAAATCCGTGTCTATGGGATACAGCATCGCCAGATTACTGCAATAGAAATAAAAAGCAGCAGTGTTGGGTCGAAATTTCTAAGCAAATGTGCGACAATTTTGAGGCCATGACTGCAGTACAGCAAAATAAATATGGTAAGAAACAAATATGTTTTTATTATAAATACATAGGTATTTTGTTTCATACGTATACAGTTTAGTTTTAAAAGTTTGCTAATTGAAATTTTGATTATTTAATGAATATAAAACTACATTATTGTGAAAAGAATACGGTCATTTTTTTTAGGGCAAGGTAAACAATTTACAAATTGGAGATAAGTACACAGATTTATTTTAAATTTAAGTCATAGACTTTAACATTACCTTAGTCATAGAAAGCCGTTTTTTTGACAAAATACTTTTACGCATAGTTGTGTCTTTTTACTCAATTGAATTTCTAAAATTTTATGAAGTTCTTCAAACGACTTCACGGACATTCGAAAATAATTAAAAAACTTCGATGGATCTTGCAATAAATCTTGATACATCAAATTATACGTTCCCTTGGTTTCTCTTAATTCTACAATAGGATGAACCCACAAATTACGTCGTCTTTTCAGTTTCTTTTTCTTTTTATTTATTATGTACCACAGCATGACACACTCTTCTACATCCATAATCCAAAAATATAACCGCACTGCACTGCTACTATTTTCATACTGACGAGCATGCCCGTGAATCCGATACAGTAGCCATCGAAAATTCTGTATCTCGCATACAGTATCTCGCATACAGTATCCTCGTCTGAAAACCCTCTAATACTTTGGACGTTGAGTAGCATCAGGTCGGGGTTAAAAACTACCTCCGGTATTGGGGTTTGTAACTGTTCCGCAGGTATAAAAAATTATTAACACATGCGTTTTTAGGCCAGATCGATGGGTTCACAGGCCCAACTATGTGGTTTCTCAAAATACCTGCCCAAACATTTACTTTTTCTGGAAATTGAGTATGTTTTTCACGAAAACATGAGGATTTGTGTCACTCTAATACTTCACATTGGATGTTAACGTTCCCATTGAGGGAAAAGTACTTTCGCCACTAAAATAAATTGTTTTTGTGTACCTAATATTTTAATTGGATATCTTAATTGGAAATCTTCGGTCGCGGTTATCATCTGAAATTTGGTGCACATTTTTTAATTTGTATGGTTGAAATTTGTTTTCAGCCAACATTCGGTGTCGTATCCCTTAACTGATTCCACAGATAGACGCAACTTATACTGAAAAAGAAGTATTGCTTACCACCATTTCTAGAATAATGTAAATTTTTTTGTCATCACTAATTGTTGGTCGACCAGATCGTTTGGCAATCTTGAATAGTACCTGCTTCTTCAAACTTTCGAAGATGCTTCCTCAAATAAGACCTCGATATAGGATGATTGGGGTACTTTTCATTAAAAAGACGTTCTGCTTCATGAAAATAATTAACCTAAGTTAAGTAAAAGCACTAAAGAATTGAAAAACGTCAACTTAATTGTTAAATAACCCGTTGTTCAAAATCAACTAAAACTCAAACCAAATTTGGTATGATTGTATAGGAATCTTCAATACCTTTCAAACGAGATATCACTTGCCATACAGTCTCATTTAAAATTATCTGTTATCTATTATATTAAGTCATCTAATTATCTATTATGACTAGTTGAGAAGCCTAAGTCTGTTTATTTACTCACTCCAAATTGCACTATTATAAGTATAACCATTCAAAAGATACAAGGAGGGAAGTGAACTTTTAGCTAGCACTATATATTAACTTTGAATGAAAAGACGTAGAATTATTTAAACCCAATAAACCAACATCAAAACAACCGTCTTGAATAAATAACTGAAAACAGTAGTTGTTAGTGTTTTATTTATAGAACAATCTTATATCAAATGTTAGCAGAATCAACCATTTACATAGATAAGTGAAATGCTGAAATTTGCTTCCAAACTCGGAAAATAGGAGGAAAGCGCGCATGTTTTCGGGCTCTTCCCGCCGATATATAACTTTAAAAATTAGCAGTTTGCAGACAGTCGCTTTTCACTGTTCGTTGTGCTTTAAATCATCACGCGGATGGCGAATAGGGTGACTCTTGTTTAAAAATAAATAAATAGTTAGAATAGGTGTCTCGGTTGAAATATGGCATCTGTGAAAAATGAAATTATTAACGATTCGGAACCTACGAACGAGACACATATCAACAAGTTTTATTTTTACGAGGTAAGTTTTCTGTTTTCTGTAAGTTTTAAGTTTATGCCAATTGTGGTATTACAAATATTTGATATTTGTGTTGGACCAGTATAGTGATAATAATGTTAGAAATTTACTATTTAAAAGTAATAATGGAAGAAAAATTAACATTAAAAATGTATGGGTTTGTGATAAATTGTTTTATAATTATTTATTGTCAGTTAGGAAATTAGGGAAACATGTATTATAGGTTATTTTTTAAAATAATAAGGTGCTAATTATAAAAAAGTATAAAAATATATTAGAAGGCAATCTAAATGATAAATTGTATAACTTCAACTTTTTCTAATATAGTTCGATTGAATTTTTTTTTCACCCCCATTTTGCTCTGGACTATATGGAACTGTATATTGTACTCTTAATCCCTTATTTCTAATTTTTCAATTTTATTTACAAATTTTGTTTCTACCGGTGACATATATTGTTGAAACTCTTTAAGGACTTCACTTTATTTTTCAATAATGGTCAACAAAAATGACAAAATATTTCTTCTGAAAAACCAATAGCTTTTCCACCCAGAGAAAAGTTTTCAGAATTATTTTTATAAAATCCTTTTTTGTAAGTTTTAAAAAAGTAATTGATGAAGTTTCCTCTTTTAATGAACTTTCAAAAATTGATATTAATTTTATAAAAAATATTGGTGGTACTCATGAGGAGCAAATGTATGATGAAGAATATTGATTCAATTAATATTATGCAATGGAATGCCCACTCTGCGGTTTCCAATAAACTTGGTTTAGTTAAAGCTTTAAAAGATAACAAAATTGATATAGCCCTAATTAGCGAGTTCTGGTTAAACCCAAACAAAAATTATTATTTTACCGGTTATTTAATTATCAGCAAAGATAGAGCCGATGTTACAACTGATGTTGCAATATTAATAGAAAATAATTTAAGTTTTAATTTAATCACTGTAAACAATATTTCAGACGATTAACAAGCTTATGCGGTTGTAGTTAATAACATATCTTACATAGTACTCCAGTCGTCAGGGACGAAAATAACACTGAATCTCTAAGAATCATACGAACAAGCTAAATTTTCTTAAGAATGTAAATTTTGGGTAATCAAAAAAGCAAGAAAGTTTAATACTTTTACACCCCAGTTTCTTCCTAAAACGCCCCTCGTAGGGGTAGAGGGGGGTTACGGAAAAAATCTGTAGGTTATAGAAAAAAATATTTCAAATAAAAAATGTAGCTAGTAAATGTAAATGTAAATGTAGAGATAATTTTGAACAAAAATGTTTATAAGCACTTATTGTGTAGAATAAACCGTTCTCTTGGAAACAACGTTTGAAGCGACCGGTGATTTTGAATGTCACTTAAGCTCACAAAATCAATTTTAAATAAAATTTATATCAAATCGACGGTAATTTAATATTGTTCTGAAGCTATTTTCTTGTGGCATTTTCAAGTAATTACTATTTAAATGGGAATAAGCCACAATTAAAGGTTAAAGTACGTTAATTGACGTTTCAATTTCCACTTCGGAAATCGTTCTCAAAATACAAATTTGTATTAGAACTTGTAAAATGGAGGGATCCAATGATAGAACTAACCAAATTCCTCACTCAGATATGAAAAAATGCATCAATGGGTACACAAAAAACTTATGGTTACGAAGATGGCAACTCTTACCAAATAATAAATTGCGGCAAGCAAACCCAGATCTATCAGCGAAAATAACAATTTTAGTAAAGCAAAGGGACCAGGTTGTACTACATCGTATCTGAATAGGACATACCAGACTGACGCACGAACACCTACTAAGGAAGGAACCTCCTAGAATATGCTACGCCTGTGAGACCAATATAACTGTAGGCCACATTGTTATAGACTATAGATAATATCAAATGGAAAGACAAGCTACTGGACTACCAAGTCATATAAAGTGCAGTTTAGACAGTGCGGATTGTGACAAAATCATTAGGTTTTTAAGGAAAACGAAATTGTATAATCAAATATAAGTGATACTTCAAGAAAAATTCTAAATTATAATTAACTTTGTAAAAACTTTATAGTTTATATTTTATATTAATCATTATAATATTTTATAGTATATATATTACCACCTAATAACCTTGATGCGGGTTATTCCCAATAAAAAAAACATGTTATAACAGATTAAATTTTTTAAAACATATTCGGAAAACTGGGTGGGTAGCTGACACATAAACCTGTTTAGTGATTTATGAAGCTTTTATCCGATCGGTATGTTTTTTACACTGCACAATACAACGCACAATACACTGAATTGTGGTCAATGAAATGCAATTTCCCATAACAAATAAAGTAACGTATATTTGCACAACGCCGGGCCAAAAACTTAGTTGGAGACCATTCATTCATAAAATAAAAACATGTTATAAAAGATTAAATTTTTCAAAACTTATGCGGAAAACTTGGTAGGGAGCTAACACATAAATTTTTTATTGTTCGGCCAGTAATTACATTTTAAAACGGTTAAAAGTGATACAAAACACTACTTTAAACTATGTTTGGGTTTACTCCCTGTAAACCTTTGCCTGTGGAAGCTTTAGAACATCCCTTAGCTCTCCGAAGACAATTTTTATCTGAAAAGTTTATTCTGTAATCTTATATAAAAGATATGTAAGTAATAACATTTTTGTATTAAACTGCTTCGATTTAACAATAAAATATTGGTCTAAAAAATCCTTCTTCACGTTATGTATAGCTTTTCGTGATACTTGTAATATTAGCAACGTTATTAAAAAATTACTTGAATCGGATTTCCTTCACTTAGTAAAAGTACCCCAACACATGAATATTTTCAGCAGAAACTATAGTAGTTATCATAAATGTATGTCAATATGCTGAAAATCAGGATCTAAAACAAAATAAACATATTATCCGACTCATTATCCGTTCTAAATAAAAAGTTTCTCTAGGCAAGTAGACGTAAATTCTATTAACGTTAATCCCTATATTAAATATTTAATTTCTAATTTAAGAACTAGGCAGTTTAACAAAGTGTTTACGTGGATAAAAGCTCATATTTGTCTGGAACATAATGAAAAAGTAGAGTGGTATTAAACTTCGAGAATGCATAATCATAAGTAAAGCCAAGCTACATGATAACTGGAAACTTTAATGGAATAAATTCTGTCTAAATCGTATGACAATGTGCATCCGAAAATCTCGACGGATTATTGGCATAAAAATTTAAATTTTTTGAAGATAGGATATTGTTATATGTCGAAAAAAATTCGGTCACGCCTGTTATCCCGCACATTTCTATATAATCAATTTAGTTCAGTCAGATTTGTGCGAAAATTACTATACAATACAAGTGACTTAGATCACACTTTTTTTGCATGTGATAAGTGATAAAAAATATATTGAATAGTCAGCTTTTGCAAGAAACCGTGTAGCCCATTTGATCTAATGCATTTTCTAGCTCTGAACAAACCGTCAATTTTAGGATTCTTCTAGATTTTGTTAGGTCTTGTAAATTGCAACTTGTTGCTTTTGTTTTTTCCTTAGGTAATAATACTCCTTATCCCGTGGTTTACTTAGTCTGTGGGTAGTCATGCTGAGCGACCCCTGGGTATGAATCATTGTTTCTCTTTCCTGTCTCTATTAATTATGTCTTCTTCTTTTTCTTTTTACGGTGGCTATACGTTCCGGATGTTGACGATCAGCATAGCTATCCTAACTTTACTTGCAGCTATTCATAACAGTTCGGTTGTAGACGTATTAAATCATTTCCTTAGATTTTAAAGCCAAGATATTCTTTTTCTCGCTGGTTCTCTCTTTCCGAATACCTTTCCCTGAAGAATGAGTTGCAATAAGTCATATCTGTGTTTATTTCTCATAAAATGGTCAAGATATTCTAATTTGCGCTCTTTGATTGTGTTAGTGATCTAGCATTCCTTGTCCATTCTCCGTAGGACATCAATATTAGTCACACATTCCTCCTATGAAATTCGTAAGATGCGCTGGTAACACCACATCTCGAAAGACTCGAGCTTTCCTAAAAAAGCTTCAGAAAGCATCTATGTCTCTACTTCTAAAAAGAGACTTCATCTTTACGAACGCTGATCTTACTTCCCCTATGCGTTGTTTAATTTCAGTAGGGTGGTTCCATTGACTGTTTATGTTAGTACTAAGGTATGTGTAGCTGTTAACCCTGTCAATTGGCTGTTGGTTTTTCAAAAGATGTGTATTTAATATTTCACGCTTACTACCATGTACTTTGATTTGTTATTGAGATCCAGCCCATATTAGACTTATATCTGATATGCGCGACATTATTGCTTTTAGTCGATAAAACAAAAATATATACATCACAGTTCATATCCCTGTACCTCTGGATAAGCACTTGTATAGCGAATAAAGCTGCTCGGGTGCCTAAGGTGTCGCGGAATCCAAATGTTGTCCAAAACACTTGTTCTTCACATTTTTTATATATTCTGTTATGTATCACTTTTAGAAACGTTTTAAGTAAGTGGCTCATTAGGCTAATTATTTTATAGTCTTCGCATGTTTTTGCATTTAGTTTTTTTTTGGTATAGTTACGAAGGTCGACTTTAACCAGCTTTGGGGAATATTTTCAGTTATATATATATTATATTTTGTTAAATATTGTTGTTATCCGTTTTATTCCTTGTTCGTCCATAAGTTTCAGGAATTTTGTATAAAATTTGCCAGGCCCTATAGCTTTACCAACTTTAATTTTTCTAATAGCTGCCGTGACTTCTTCAATATTTATCGGGGGTCCTGTTTGGCATTCTAAGTCTTCAATGAGAATCTGCCTTTTATCTGCAAATGTTACTTCCACATATTTCTTCCAAGTTTCTAGTCTCTCTTCCACACTTAGTAGTGGATTACCTTGGTTTTTTTGACAAACATCCAACTCTTCTAGGCTTGTATAAACCTGAAGCTTCTTTAAGCATATTGAATGAATCGTGTTTCTATTGTAATAGCTGTATTTCCACACATTGTTATCTCAGATGTATGGCTTTAGGCATTCTGACTGCTTTTTTGATATCTTTGACTAATCTTTTGTTTAATGTCTTATTGTTATCCACCATTTTTTCTTAATTTTTGGTGGTTTGAGGGTTTTTTCTTGTATGTCTTGTGAAACTCTATTTAATTTTTTAAGCTCCTGGTCTATTAAATCAGTTTGAATAACGGTATTTAAATTGCTACGAATATACTGTTTTACACTCTGTTCTGTACGATGGTCTTTGAGTAGTCTAATATCGTATTTTGGGTTGACACTATGTCGAATCTTCTTCAGCCTAAGCCTCATTTTGCAAATCAGTGAGTTATGGTCTGACTTGATATCGGCCCCTGGGTCTTGACTGATTTAATGCTATTAAGGAATCTTTTATTAATCATAATATAATAAATTAATTATTTAAGTCTTGGAAATATCTTACCTTCATTAATAAATAATTATTATCGGGAACTTCTAGTCAAAATTCATTTACTTCCTCTCTGGAGAAGGTTTTTTCCTTATTAGCTTTATTTCCCTAGTTTTATTTTTTTAAACAAGCAATTAGTTTTGGGTATTTAATATTCATATTTTCTTTTATTTCAAGCATAGTACGTAGCATCCAATATTTGGACCACAATGTAGACGCTTTTAATTTTATTTAATTTAATTTTGAAAAATACCCCAAAATAACACTTTCTGAGTAAGCACGAATATGTTTTTCTTCGGCCTATTGCTTAAAATTTAAATACTGTTTTTCGTACTTTTCTTTGGATTTTTTGGGTAATAAAGATTGTACTGTTACATTAACTTGTTCCAAGATATCTGGTGGTGCATTATTAATATCTTCAAATTCGCTTGAATCACTCATTTTTAAATATTATTTTATATTCTGTAGTTATATATTAAGTGTACATACTTTGAAACTACTAATCTGTTAATCGACCACATCATGGTATAAAATTTAAAATCATAAATTCGAAAACCTTATTGTACCATTTTTTTATAATTAGATTAATAACTGATTATTATATATTACTTTAAGATTAATTATAAAAACCTTTTGCAATTACCGCAGCTACGCCAATACCCGTACCCAAAAATCTTCTTTTTGCACCTCTGCGAAACGAATGAGAGGTGCCGATATAGTCTTTTATGAGAAGGTAACGGTATTTTAGAATTTTGTTTCTCTATAGACCTAATTCTTCCTATATCTGTCAGCTTTTTTATACTTTAAAAGACGTACCGAAACATGCAAGTTACTTGATGGCTGCTTTATTAGAAATTTGAGAGTAATCGTCATTTTTTTGGGAACAAAGAACATTAAGACCCCTTTATTATAGCGCTAGGAAGAGGGTAATAAAATTTGTTGTTAAACTTCTCCCATATAGCTTTACTTTAAAGAGAACCTTTCCCTCAATATGGTACAATTATTTGCCTTTTTGCTTCCCTTTTTAAAAAACACCGTTATGTTTATGAGTTTACGCCGAAAATGAAAATGAGTTGATTTTTGTTAAAAGGGAGTTCTTTAACTGGGGATGATTCTATTCTAGGGGATAGGGTGTCCAATTTGAGAAAGACTGGAGACTTTCCATTGGGTAGTCTAAGAGATAAGTGGACTTTTTGGTTGCGTTGTCTAAGAGTTTGGACGTATTTATTTCTCTGGAAATTTAGTTATAAGTGTATATATACACTTCTATTGTATCTCAAGTAGTTTGATCTAACACCCGAGTAGATTAAATATACATTATAAATTAATTTCAGTGTTTGATACTAAAGTTGAGTACAGTTTAAATTCAGTTCGATTTAAGAGAAACTATTATCTATAGTTACTGTAAGTAGTCTTACTATTAATATTAGCTCCAATTATCTCCAAAGTAGAGTAATCTACGGGCTATCTTCGACAATATTTTCTTGATCGGTGGTTAAAGCTAACTACCGATATAAGCAATTCCTCTAGGGAACGCCGATTTCATCAATTGCAAATATTTATTATTTAAATAAAAGCTGTGAGAGTAGCTTCTTGTAAACCAAGTGCGGTTTGGTCCTTATTTAAGTTATGGTAAAACCGATTTTTAAAATCTTGTCTCTGTACTTCTGCACCTTTATTGTAAATTAATTTAGTATTATATTGTGCTTGCTATAAATTATTCCTTTTAAAGCTATCTCGAGATAAGTCTAAAACATTAAGGAGAGATATTTATATTATCAACTCTTTTGGAATTTTTTTAAAACATCAAGTTCTTTATAATGTTATGTTTTATTTATTCTGCATGTGTCTATGTCTGTTATTCGCTCCGTGCGTAAACATGGTAAAGGTACCTTGAAACGATGCCAGCGTGCGTAGCGGCGAAATATGACAAAATTGGACCTCTCTTTTTACGCATAAATTTTATTAAAAATGGGTGCAAATACATGTTGCGTATTTAATTGTGCTGATAATAGCAAAACTAATGAGTGTAGTTTTTACAGGTTACCAAATATTACATCTAAATTAGAGAAAAGAAAAAGATGGATTCGTACTATTAATATGAAAAAGTAAAGATCACATAATCTTATTTTTTTGCAATTGAAATAGGAAAAATTTAAAATAATTTACCTTAAATGATATTTCATAAGGCTTCAAGCTAACTGCAGCCTGCCTGATGACTTTAGCTTTTATATCATAAGTTTTATTATTATTGTTTTTAATTACATGCTCTTCCACATGAAAAACTTGATTTGCCAGTACTAGATTTTTCCCTTTCTTTGCCGTTTGGGGTTGAAAAGATAAATTATGATGAATTTTTAGAAACCCAGTTTTTAATAATACAATTATTTTATACATAAACTGAAAAAAAATAATTAAAAAGGTAATTATTAATAATTGTCAATTTCGCCTGTATTTAACAATGTCAAACATATGTCATATGTTTAACCTCAAAATTGGTAGGTCCAAAACTGTCAGGTGAAGGCGGTAGGTGTCGCGTCAGTCACGCACGGAGCGAATATTGAATGATTTCGCATTTTTTTACTGTTACGGGAGATTTATTTGTATTTATTGTCTTTTCAATTCACCCGTCTACTGAATTTTGTTTACCTACTGAATTTTATTTATCTACTCCTAATAAGTTTCCTGATAACAGAGTATCTCTGAATATTTGCTAATAAAAATATTTAACTCTCACGATATCTTCGACCAGGAGAAAGATTAGGCTTGATGGTTCAGCCATCATCATCTACATCACATATAAGTACAGTGTACAGATTCTAAATATGCCGGTGGGAAATGGCTTCTATGCGTTGTATTATAGTTGGTGTATGAGAGAAAAAGTTTTCGAAATAATGAAATAACAAATTTTATATTATTATTTGTTATTTCATTATTTTGAAAACTTTCTCTCATACATCGACTATAATACAGCGCATAGAAGCCATCTCCCACCGGCACATTTAGAATCTGTGCACTGTAGGTAATTAGATGGACGAATTCTACCGAACATATTACTTATTATTTGTTTATATAGTGTGTTGACCACACTTATTTAATAATTAACTGTTAATATCTTTTCTTGTATTTACTCTCAGAACCTAATTATCTCTCCTTATCTCTTTTCGTTTCTAAGGTTTCTTAATTTTCCCGTTGTAACCCCAAAAAGTTAAGTAGGCCCTTTTCCTTATCGTCACTTATTTTTGGTAATTTAACCTATCTCTCTTGTCATCTTTTTCTCTGCTTTTTCTAGTCTATCTTATCTTGTCTTATCTTTATTATTTCTTCTGTTGGATCCATTCCTGGTTTCAAAAGCTAGTTTCGAACCTCCGACTCGCTTTCCACCAACCATCTAGTTGCTGTTCGCAGTGTCTCCATTAATGACCTTTCTAGCACCATGAAAAAAGGTTTCCGAGGTTACATTATACATCTATAAATTAAAGTCAAATTAATAATGTAAAAATTGTTAAATAAATTTACTGTTTATTACCATTTTGCAAAATACAGGGTGTTCTATAAATAAACGCTAAAATGTATAGATACAGCTTGTCAAATTTAAGGTGATACTTGACAAATTTGTCCACTTGCGTAGAAAATTAAGTGAGAACGCATTCGGAGGAAAAGAGATACATAATGCGCTCGGTCTCTTCGCCTCGTTGGTACACTCCATACTACAAGTTTACAGAGAGTGACCTTATTTATTAATGAAACTTCTATGATATGTCTATATTGTATGTTATTTTAACGTTTCAATTTTTCCTTCGGAAATTTTTCTCAAAATACAAAATATTTTGTTTTTGTTACTTGGCAAAAAAAATTTTCTAATAAATATATTTTATTTGACTCATTAATATTGACCATTCAGTCATGTTGAAGCGGCAGTTTTTTCGAACAGTTTTATAAATGTCTCGTTCTGTAATTTTATAAACGGAATATTGGCAGAGATGAAAGCTTTACATTTGCGTTACAGTAAACTGTATAAGAATAAAAGAACAGTAGTTCTAAATTTTAGTAAGTCATAAATATTTTAATCTGTTTATTTCTTTACAATAGAATAATACCAGCCCCGTTGGGATGGCTGTCAACATCCGGTATTTAGGTACTAAACTGTATAACTTTATTAACTTTCCCGAATATTTTATTTTTGTAAAGAGATTTTGTAGAAATATATCGTAAATAAAAATATATAAAATATATAAAATAAAATTATTAGAAGAATTTTTTTACCAAGTAACAAAAACAAAATTTGTTTAATTTATTGGTATTTCGTATTTTGAGTTAACGATTTCCAAAGTGGAACTCGAAACTTCAAAATAAACTTATTTTAAATTAAAATTGTGGCTATAAAAATAGTAAATTACAATATTATCCCATAAGAAAATAGATTAAGAATAATTTTTATTTTAAATAAAAACACACACACACACACACACACACACACACACACACACACACACACACACACACACACACACACACACAAGCGTACAACCCAGCTCCTACAGAGATATGTGTGTTAACCATTCCTTCATTTCGTCTTTTCTACACCCCTTAGTGGGACATTTTTGCACTTGGACATTGTGGTATGATGCATTGTCTATAACCAATACACTACGGGCTGGTATATTAGGAATAAGTTTTTCATGAATCCATTTTTTATAATTATTATAGATCATTTCGCTATGATAATCTCCAGACTTCGTACCAGATTTAAATGTCAAACATGCGTTTTTTATGAACGTGAACAATAATCAGCCTTTGCCCTTTGGACACTGGCTTGTGCAAACCTTCGGTGGTATTGTCTCCCCAGTAGCTGTCATGGATATGAGAGGAATGAATATAAGTTTCATCCATGTAAATTATGGGCCGATTTTTTTTCCTATATTGTTTAATATTTCTAAGAAACTTCCTTCGGAGCACTTGTATATCGGGTTTTCCATTAGGATTTTCCTGTTATTCTTCGCTTTCTTCCATCGAAATCCCATATCTCTCATCACTTTTCTCAAAGTTTCATGTGACCCTGTATAAATATTGTGTTCATTATTTTTTTTGTTATATGTCGCAATGTAGGAACTCGTTTTTACGTGACATAATAATTTATTATTATACGCCGAAGTAAACCTTTCTCAAAATCGCCCAAGTTGGATTTTGGGGCAGATCTCATTCTTTTGTTAGGCGTCGAAAATCATGTAGAAGCACCTTCTTCTGTATTTTTTATTTCACGAGAGATCCGTTTTATAGTGGCTATACTTATTCCCGTTGCTAAGGAAACACGCTCTCGAACTTTTTTAAAATCTTTAACATGCGGATTTTGCATCGCTTCTCTCTGCATAAAAATTATTACGTTTGCTATTATCTCCCTCGTTTGTCCAGACAAGACTTATCCTTGAAAATCCATGTTTACAATTTAAAATACTTAACAATAATTATTTAAAAAGTCAAATCTATTGTAAGACGATATTTCTTTAACACACAGTAACTTTAAACATAAGAAAAATAAAAAAAAACTTTGTCGCAGACTATACAAGTACCTTGCACTTCGAAGGGCCAAGAAATAATAAGGACGAATTGTGTTATGGTCGAATGCGCATCGTGGGTGGAGCCTAATTTCAAATCGGCCAAGTATCACGTTAAATTTGACAAGCAATACTTACGTAATTGAATATAGTATAGGACGTCAATAATGTATTTCATCGATGACATACCATGACGTCCCTAGGAAGTAAAAGTACGACTAGCTCCCTACAATGATGCCAGGAAATGTATACTTTGGATAAAAGTAGCGGAAAAAATATTTTACAGGTTACATCCAATTTTAAAATTTTAATTCTGAACGATTTTTGGATAGAAAACTGAACGCAAGAAAAAACTATATTTTAATCAAAATCATTGTGGTTTGGTTCCAAAAATAAAAAAAATTCAGTGCGAAACACGCCACTAGAAAAAATTTTCAAACCCATATAGAGGACTACTGCTACGAGTTTTGGCAATATATATTTTAGAAATTGATCTTTCAACTATTTATTTTAAAATTTAATACTAACAGGTTTAATGAATATAATTTTCAAATGTACATATACAGTTTAAAAAATATCATTTTGGATTTAAATATATAAAAATTTAAAAATATTTAGTTCAAATTTATGTAAGTTTCGTTCTATCTAATTCATTAACAGCTTTCAATTTAAACATTTTAATTTAATTATACTTATAAACCAATTAGGCTGATTGGTGGACAGTATATATCATTACCAACATCATGTTGAATCCGATCGGATTATGGTAAATACCAGATATGAGAAGGTACATTTGTCAGTTCGATAAAGTAGAATATACCTCTGTAAATTATTTAGTATGTTATGATTTGCTATATTGTTTGGTATTGGTGGCGTTATTTGTTCTCAGTTTTGTCTTTTATTAAATCGGCATTTCATTTTCTATTTTTGACGAAGCGACTTTTTAAGTCCTACTCGTATTTTTTAGACTTCCTGATTATTTAGCCTACACATTTTAATATTTTTGAATTTATATTCCATGCTGTGCCAGCAGAAACACCTTATTATATCGATTTTCTATTGGAGTCATCTCTTTTCTTTCAATTATTAAATTTTTATCCTGATATGATATCATGGATATGTTTTAAATTAAAAGGATACATTTTTATATCGAAAGTTAATAGTACATATTTTTGTAACTTCAACTATAAAATATTTATGTAACACCTAAATATACAGTGTATCGAGTATACAACAAAAAGTCCGTTATTTCTTAACATTTATTTTATTATTTCTTTTGCAATATAAACCTGAAAATTACTCAATACTTAACGCGGTTTTAAGCAGAAGCTTTAAATTGTTTTAGCCTCCATAAACGGCGGCATATACCTAATTATAGCTCGTGGTATTATTATAATGTAAATAGCATAAAAAAATTTTTAAGTGGTATTTTATTTTATGGAAGTTATTTGTAAAAGTTTTCGTTACAAAAATACATATTCCTACCGGCAAATTTAAAGGAAAGGTGTTCAATTTTATAAAATACTAATAGGAAATTATTTTGTTGGATAGATTGGATAGGTCTGTCCTGTTGGACTGTCGATTGACAGTCATGATATAAAAATTATATCTATTCTATATTTGAATCAAACTGCCAAGGTGGGAGTTGACAACGGGAATATCTGAGATTGACAGTCATAATATAAAAATTATATCTATTCTATATTTGAATCAAACTGCCAAGGTAAGAGATGACAACGGGAATATCTGAGATATCAAGAAGAGTCCGCTAGGTTTGCATGCTGTACCCGCTATTGTCTACATTGAAGCGGTATTTAAAGAAGCGCACAATATCGGGTTATTGTGCAATATCTACCAAAAGAGAAATTTTGAATGCCTTATATTTTGCAGACGATATAGTAATTATGACGGATAACAACAATAATTTACAATAAGTATTGCAACACCTTAACGTATGCTGTCATGAATACGAGTTAAAGATGAATTTGAAGAAAACGAAATGCATGATAATGACTAAATCAGCAGATACAAAAGCGCAATTGATTATTGAAGATACTGTAATTCAGATCATGCTTACCTACAAATAATTGAGAGCGATGATAACATTAAATGTATACCAAACCAATGAAATCAAGACACGTGCATTGAAATAATAATAATAATATCGTATGTCTTTTTTTGCCGGGGAGATCCTTTCGGATTGTTCCGGCGCCAATTGCATCTTTAAACCTGTTTCAAGTAGCTAGTGTAGATGCACACTAGCCCAGGGAAACCGACGGCTTTACGTGCCCTTCGAAGCACGGTGAACGGCTCGTATCATTTTTAGAAATGAAAATGTCGTTGTTGGTGCCGAGATTCGAACTCGTGCGCTCTGACTTTACAAAGCCAGTATCTTGCATTAAAAGAGCATTTGTGTCATTCATTTAACTTAAAAAAGATTCTACAGTGTGTCAATTTTAAAACTTACAATGTGCTATATATCACGAACAAAAGCTGATATAGAAAAATGCTTGAAACAGTTTGTAGGATAGTAAGGGGGAACTAAAATGACATGAAAGAAAACTCACCCCCATCAAAACACCCACCCACCACAACCAAAAAAGTTTAAATTGCGAACCCCTACTTTTGATGCATCATTGAAAAGACTATAAAAATTGAAAAATTTAATGAGTTTTTTATTTTAATTTATATTTAAATGGGAATAAGCCACAATTAAAGGTTAAAATATGTTTATTGACGTTTCAATTTCCACTTCGGAAAAATTTTTCCGAAGGAAACACACACACACACACACACACACACACACACACACACACACACACACACACACACACACACACACACACATCTCCTACTTCTATTAGTTTGTAGTGTTAATTGAAAATCGTAGTTCGGAATTACCAACACACAAATAGTTTTAAAAACAAGTTGGAACTAAATGAAAATTAGTATTCAAAAAGTATACTAGAGGGGCAAATGAGAATTGAACTTAATTAAATGAAAATTTAAATCGAAGAATGATGATTAAACAGAATATTTATTTGATAGAAAAGTTGAGCGCCGTAGAAGAAAACTGGCACTTTTTAAATCCTGTTTTAATTTTTTTTTCACTCTTACGGTAAACGCCGTTCTAATTACAATAATATCGGTCGGTGTATTATGAGGAATTTTAAAGATAGGAATATTAAATATATCATAATTAAATATGTAACGGGTGAAATAGAATCGGACAAAAGCTTAGAAACGTACGTCGTCGTTGTTTAACGTAAGTTAAACAACGATCACGGCATTAAAATATCATTAACACAAGGTGCTAGTGCCTTAATTAAGTTATAATTAAAAATTATTAATTTAAGTTTTACGTCTTAGAAAATAGTTATGGCTGGGCAGACCTTACACGCGCACTCTATAGTCGCTTAAAATATTATTCGTTCAGAAAGGAAATTTCATTCGTTTTGTACCAAAGTCAGATAATGCCTTAAATGTACCCGTAACAAGAGACATCAAATAACTTTAACCATTATTCTATATGAAATTGTAACGACAATGGATGGAAAGTGCAAAGCGGAGAACTATTCAGAGGACCAATTTTCCAGAAGATTCATAAACGGATATTAATAACGTCCAATGTTTTGTTCAAAGCTGTGTGTCACAAAAGAAAATTGGTCACTCTTTGTTATTTTATTATTTAATAAAAAGTAAAATGCTTAGAACTGTTTTTGATGAGACGAAATTTTTGTAAAATATGTTTTTGTAGGTAAAAATTTATATTGAAAATAAGTATTTACTATACAGGCCTAGATTTGCATTCTTATAAAACAAAGTTTAATTTGTTTTTTAGTTTTTAAACTGTGTTTATATTTTTTCAGTGTTCAGTGCAGCATGTCTGTCTGAGGTTCACGTCTCTCTATAGGTTCGTTCAGCTAAACTGCAAAAAATATATAAAAACTAATGACTGATTCGGATTCATTATTAAAAGTTATTTGCATTCGAAAAAAAATGTAGTTAAAATTGGTCATGGATTAAACCTTTCTCCTTTTGGATGGTTACTCACTTGGTACACTTGAACACTAATTCGAAGGGATTCTTTCTCTTGAGTCTTCTAGCCAGATCCGTATTGGTAGGGAGCTGGAAGGCTCAACATTGACATATTCAAGAAGTCGTTGTCCGATTGTTCAATGGTGTTTATATATATATATATATATATATATATATATATATATATATATATATATATATATATATATATATATATATATATATTTATATAAGGTTCTTGAACTCCTAAGTGGAGCATAGAGCTTCAGTGAAAACGCGCCATAGGATTCTATTTTGCGATAAGTCCTTCACCTCATTCCAAGACTTTCCTTGGCCTCTTATCTCGTCCATGATAGATCTTCTCCAAGTTTGTATTGGGCGACCTCTTTTTCTTTTCCCTTGAAGATTCCACTCTAGGGCAGTCTTTGCGATACTGGAACTATTTTTTCGGAGTGTGTGACCGATCCAACCCCACTTTCTGGACTTAATTTCATTTTGTACCCTCTTTTGTTCGGTCAGGTATAGCAGATCTTCGTTTCTGATGGTGTTAGACCAGAATATACGAACAATTCTTCGTAGACATTTGTTAACAAAGACCTGCAGTTTGTCTGTGAGGGTGTTTGTCACTTTCCAGGTTTCACGTCCGTAGAGTAGAACAGACATGACATTTGATCGGAATATTCGAATCTTTGTCCTTGTAGTATACTCGCCAGATCTACAAACAGGGTTGAGCGTGCTGAAAGCTTGTTGGGCTTTTCGTATCCTCATACGAATATCGTCTTCTGTACCTCCGTTTTCTGTTATGACACTTCCAAGATACGTAAAGATTTCCACATTTTCAATGTGCATATTGTCGATAGTAAATAGCGTGTTGTTCCTTGCATTTATTCTCATGGACTTGGTTTTACTAATATTGATTTTCAAACCTATTTTATTGGCTTCAGTGGAAAGTGTTTCCAATTGGTAAGCCAGATCTTGGAACCGTTGACCTAATAGGCAGATATCGTCCAGGTATTGTAGATCGCTTAGGCCTTAGGCATGTGGTTAACGTCCATTATATCCCTCTTGTGTCGAAGTCTAGTTTTGAGAGAACATAGTCTATAGCTATGTTAAAAAGAAACGGAGAAAGCACGCATCCCTGTCTAACTCCAGTAAGTACGTCGAATTCGTCAATGTTGATCCCATTGTGTGTCACGCTGCATTTCGCATCAGTATATAGTGACTTTATAATAGAAATTATTTTTTCCGGGATGTTTCTTAGCTCTAAAATTTTCCATACAGCAGCGTGAGACAAGCTATCAAAGGCACGTTCAAAATCAACAAAAACCATGTATAGGGGTGTATTCCATTCAACCGATTGTTCCATTATTACCCTCACAGTATTTATGTGGTCTATGCAGGAGGATTCTGGTCTAAAGCCTGCTTGGTTAGCTCGAAACTCAACCTTGTTCGTTATTCTTTTCAGTATGATGGTCGTGAAAATTTTATTTATGACAGTAAGCAAGGTTATTCTTCTCCAATTTCTGCACAGTGTGAGGTTGCCTTTTTTTGGAAGCTTGATAATGTTACCTTTTTTCCAGCCCGCTGGAATGTGGTTTGTTTCCCACACCTCTCGGATTATGGGGAGCAAAAGTTCAGCAGTTAGATGCGGATCAGCCTTTAAGTATTTCAGCAGCAATGTTATTGATTCCCTGTGACTTGTTGTTTCTCAGAGATTTGATAGCTGCTATTATCTCCGTTTTGGAAGGGGCCTCGCAAGAAATATGCAAGTCTATATTCTGCGGGTTTTCGACAATTTCGTCTGCGTTATCTCTGGGAATACCTAGCATCTCCTGAAAATGCTCTTTCCATCCCTCTACTTGGTCATCTATTGTAGTAAGTAATTCGCCTGTCTTGGATCTTACAATGTTCGATGGTCTTTTTAACAGTATCTATTTCTAGGTCTCTAATTTTCAGCAATTCTGAATTGCACTCTTTAGACCACTTCATTTGACCATAGTTAACTTCACAATATTACCTTTACCCCTAATCAACTACAAATTCGATTATCATCAAACACTTGTACTCTACTGTACACTACTGTAAATACACTATTCACACTATATCCATACATATAAACTTCTGCATCCTTACAGGTGAGACCATAGCCAGTTAGGAAGCCTTAATTTTCTTTAAAACGCCTAGTTAGGATAAATGTGTCACCACTACAGACTTATTAAATGCCCTATTGGATATTCTCCTAGCAAATACAAGTCGAATAAACTCACAATTCACAAAAAAATTAAGAAAATAAGAAATTACCCACACACCGATCTTAAAAACCTAATTAAAGCTTACTGTATAAATATATGGCAAGACCACTGGTAAGATACAGGAACCAAACTAATTGAAATCTCTCCTCTGGTGAAGACCATCTTAAATAATCCATTAAATAGAAGAGACTAAGTAATAATTAACCGGCTAAAAATTAGACATGGAGCACTAACCCACAAATTCTTAATCAAAAAATAGTCATCGCCAACCTGCAGAAACTGTTGTCTTAACACTGACGGTGAAGCATATTCTGATTGATTGCCAGTACTACGAAGGAAAAAGAAGAAAATATGGAAACTTAGATGACATCAAAATCACCTTAACTGTAAATACTAAAGGTGTATTAAAATATTTAAAGATTTATGTTTATATATAAATCGAACTCTTGTGTACCTGTGTCATTTATATGGTTTGTATGTTTCTAAATAAAAAAAAACGATACTTTTTTGTTACGACAATTACTTGTATATAACAATATTTTAAAAATCGTTCACAGTCTGGATGTTGAAAGTCAAATAAAGAATTTATTTCGCAATTTTTGATTCATTAACAAGAAAAAATTTGAGATACCACAAAGAAACAGTTTTTATAAGAGATCTTTTATATTTATTTAATCTAGATACAGAACTACTTAAAAGTGAAGAGATAAAAATTATCTTTCAAAACTACTCTAATACTTTGTCCATTTTTCCTAAATCAAACACTCTAGTTACTCAAGTTTTAAATTAAATTGGTTAAAAAGTTTTTAATAGCTGTAATACTGTATAAAGGCAAGTCTATATCCAGAAGACAATCATAATGAAGTTAGCAAACAGCAAGTCGTTATTAAACTAACATTGAGTTATTAATTGAGCGTTAAATGAAGTCACTATTTGCTGATTTAAGAAACTTTTGTAACAAACTACAACAAATACGGCAAACAAGTACAGCTGGAGATTATATAATTTCTACAACGAAACAGACAAATAATTAATTAATTTAGGTAATTTCATTGCATACTTTCATCTAAATTACTATTAGTTAACGAATCCTTAAATACACACACTAATAAATGAAGCGATTATTAGTGAGAAATGTAGGGGAGATAGTGCATGTTCAGCTTTAAATCTCAGTATAATGTTAAAATAACTTAACAGTGTACTCTATGCGAGATTAAAGTAAATAATAATCTGTCCTGTTACTGTTATGTGTAACGATGCTTGCATTCATGTTCAATCAATTAGTTTATAACGTTCTACTCCGTCTTCTGATTTCCAGTCTCCATTTATCTCGGTCGTTCCAAAAGTTTTCTTCAACTCCCCTCTCCCTTAAGTCTTATCGATTCCTTCTCTCCAACTTAATCTCGGTCTACCTTGCTTTCTTCTTCCATGCGGTGTCCAGTTCAATACTTACTTTGGTATTCTGTGTTCATCTATTCTTTGGACGTGTCCATACCATCTTAGTTGATTTATTCGGATCTAGATGATTGCTGTCTAATCTTGATTTTCCGCCGCTCTTCTCCAGAAGTCCATTTCTGTTACTTCTAATGCAGTTCTGATAAAAAATTTTCCTTTCAGTGCCACACCTCAGTTCCATATGTAACAATGCTTTTTATAATGCTTGTATAGATTTTGTGTTTGTTTTCTTCGGAGATTGTTTTGTCCCACAGTACACTGTTTAATTGCCTAATGGCTTGTCTTCCCTGGTTATTTCTATGTTTAATTTCTTCGTGTAATTTGCCATCGTTGGATATTTGTATGCCTAAATATTTGTATTTTTGACAGTGATTTATTTCTCGCTGTATTTCTTTCAAGATTAGATTTTGTTAAATTTCCTCAATACACATGTATTCAGTTTTCTTGATATCTACTTATAGCCCTTAATAGTTCGTATTCTTCGATAAGTTTACGGGTAATATATTTGAGGTCTTCATAATCTTGGGCTATCACTATCTGGTCGTCTGCAAAACTCAATGTGTACAATATTACGTCGTCTAGAGGAATTCCCATATCTCAGCATACTTGTTTGAGTCCTTTGCTGATAGTGAAACCTTTGGATACCTCCTGACCTTGCTTTATTTTATTTGGGTTGTTCTTGTAGAGGTCTTCAATAGCTTTGATTAAGGTTACACTAATATTTGTTTTTCGAGAGTTTCCCAGAGTTTTTGTTGTGACAAACACACTACCATTAGCTTTTTTAATGTCCACGTAGGGGGGATGTATTGGTTGATTTCGTGCTACTTTTTTTCGATTAGCTGGGTAACACTAAACAGATGTCAATAGTTGATCCACCTGCTCTAAAGTCGGCCTGTTCTTCGACCTCTATATCACAGAATTCGTCTTCCATTCTCTTTTTAATGAGTTTCCCGTAAACGTTCACCAATTTTTTGTAAAGGCTGGCTAGCTGCTTATATAATTTGCTTGTACCGTACTTGAGTAGCTCAGGTAGGATATTGCCAAGGCCTGTTGATTTTCTATTCTTTAATGCTTGGCATACTCGTGCTACTTCTTTGTCGTCAATCCTAATTGGAAAAGCTATTGTATGTACTTGCACCTCTGATTGTGTTTGAGGTGTTTGCAAATATTCTGCTCTTTCTTCCGCCAGTAAATTTGCGAAGTATTCGTCCCATTTATCTAGGCTAATCGGTGAGACGATGTCTATAGTCTTATCTTGTCGAAGAGATCGAAGTATTTTCCAGCTTTCGGTGCTTCTGCTACCATTCCAGTAAGTGTTTATTCTGGACCAGTTTTTTTCCCAGTATTCGTTTTTTTTTTCTTAGTTATCGCACCTCGTACGTTTCTTTGAGCTGTTTGATATTCGTTTTTACTTTAAACAGTATTTATATTTAAGTGTTTGTGTTATTTATGTCGTTTATTCTTTATTTTTTCTTCGATTTATTCATCCCACTAATATGGCTTCATTCGTTCGGTTTTTTCATATTTACCAAGGGCTCCTTCTGCTGCACTTTTAAGACATTGTTTTATGGAATGGTGCTTAACACTATCAAAGTTGTCTTATGAGAGCTTTTCATCAAGTCGCTTTTTGTACAGTGCCTTTGTTCTTTCACGTTTGAGGCTATCCAAGATGTATTTAGTTTCTATTGTTTTTTGCTCTTGTTCCTCGTTGTGTTTTTTTTCTTGGATAGTCGTATGAGCATTATTTTAGCCTTTACTAGGTAGTGGTCGCTTCCACATGTGCTTTCTGTAAACACCCTTACGTCTTGTATATTGAGTTGCTTATTTTGTCGGGCGATCACATAGTCCTTAATGGATTTCAAATTTCTTGATTGTTGAACCCAAGTGAATTTATGTATTTTTCGATGCTGGAAAAAGCCGTTAATTATTCTCAGGTTATTTTGTTCACATATGTTGATGAGCTATCTTCATTGTCATTTCTAGTATCTTCTCCGAATTGACCAATGATTTTATCTTTAACTTTTTTGTCCGTTCTCGCATTTAGGTCTCCTAATAGGAGTATTTCTCTGATGTTCCTATTTTTGATATTTCGTAAGATAGTAGCTCAAAGAACTTTTCTTTATCTTTTAATAAAGCGTCCTCGTTTACTGCATAGATACCAAGAATGGTCATTTTACTACCCATGCAGGTCAGGTTAAGTTTGATGATGCGCTGATTCACTGCTTCCCAGGATGTTATGCAACTTCTAAGTGTTTTTCTTATAAGTATGGCCACTCCTTGCTGGGCTCTTTTATCTTTCTGTATTCCTGAGAAAAAGTGGTCGTATTCTGCTAGGTTTTCTGAGCCTTGCCCTTTCTTTTTAGTCTCGGTAAGTACTAAGATATCCATTTTTGATTTATTGGCTTCCGAAATTACGTCGTTGAGTTTATTGCAGATCCCTTGAACCTTGAACGTTCCAAGTACCAATATTCATAGTCCAGTTTCTAAGCTTAAGACGTCTTCGTTTGTTCAATCGTTTCGAGGCCTGTTACTGGAAGTTTTAACCTTTAAAGTTTTTAACAAGTATTGAAGGGTTAAACCGATGCCTCAACCCCCACCCTGGAGGACTAGAGCTGCTGCAGTTGCTTCTAGACCGTTTGCCTTCTGTACGGCCCATAGAGACCTGTCTTCCCTTTATTTTTTTATTTCATCCCCTAAAGGTTGGATCCTGGAATGCTTGGATCTCCTCCAAGCCGTTGTGGCCTACAACTGTTACTCTGGTCAAGGGATCCTTAGTAGGTACTAGTTCCCGGGTCAGGAAACACCTGGAGTTTGCGAAAGGCAGGGATCGATTCACTTTCCCTGATAGGACTATCCGAAAAGTAGTTCCTACCCGCTACCTATATACCCTACTAGCAGGTATATAGGAATAAATGACAGGTTTTTAGTTAAATATTTAATGTATCCAAAGGCGTAACTGGGGGCTTAATCCTCCCTAGAATCTCTCTAGCTCCTTTTCTAGAATTTTGGACAAACTCTTTAAGACTATGGTCACTAACATCACCATCACTGACCGTGATGGTGATGTTATGGAATAAATCAGCCTTTTTTCGGATGTTGGGGCAAACGAATTTATTTATTTATTTATGTTCATTAAAAGCTTCAACTGCTCCATTAGTATCTGACAATGATATATGTACTTTTCTTTTAGTACAATCTGAACCGTTACCTTCTAGTTTTTCTTTCTTTTCTAGTGTGTACTATGTACTCAAAAGTACAGTTAAATTCTGGTCCAATACTAGATATTCATATAAATGATAATAGATCATATATTTTTATTTTGTGTCAATCAATCTCTGTACTTCTTGAGAGTGGCAGTAATGTTAGTATTATTGGATCTTCTTCTTTATTTCTGCTTAAAAAGCTTAATTTAAATCTTAGTTATGATGTTTTAGTTCAGTTAACTGCTGCTGATGGAAACATTCGAGTACCTTAGGTTATATTTGGTTACCTGTTACCTTATTGGGTAAAACTCGGTCAGTTAATGTTTTAGTAGTATTTTACATAAAATAATATTAGTTATGGATTTTGCTCTATGTTTCAAATTTTTTTGAATTTCCCTAACTTTTTATTTATGGCTACAGAATTGTATACTTATGTAGTAAATATCAGGTGTGTAAATCTTCCTGCAATTCAACAATCTCAACTCAATTCAGTCATTAAATTATTTAAAGAGATTAAGCAATACAGATCCCATTGGTAAAACACATCCATATAAACATCATATAGATGCTGCTGATGCTAAGCCTATTAAGCAAAGACAGTATCCACTATCTCCTGCTATGT
This sequence comes from Diabrotica undecimpunctata, assembly GCF_040954645.1. Lineage (NCBI taxonomy): Eukaryota > Metazoa > Arthropoda > Insecta > Coleoptera > Chrysomelidae > Diabrotica > Diabrotica undecimpunctata. The sequence goes on along the minus strand of NC_092805.1, from coordinate 149,153,670 downwards.
CTTCTTCTTGTAGTTCCTTCTCCTATCGGAGGTTGGCTATTTCACAGCTATCCGTACCTTATAGGCGGCTGCTCTGACAAGATTTACCGAGCTGCAGCTATACCACTCTAGCCAGGAAATTCTTCGTCTTCCTATGGATCTTTTACCCTTGATTTTACCTTGCATTATGAGCCTTAATATCTCATATGACGCACCTCTGGTAATGTGCCCTAAATATTACGTCTTTCTTGTTTTGATATGCTTTATGCTATGTCTTCTTCTTAAAGTTCCATCTCCTATCGGAGGTTGGATATCATAACGGCTATGGTCACTTTGTTGGCTGCTGCTCTGAAAAGTTGTAGTGAACTACAGTTAAACCATTCTCTAAGGTTCCTCAGCCAGGAGATGCGTCTTTTTCCTATGCTTCTTCTTCCTTGGATCCTTCCTTGCATAATAATTCTCAGCAGCTCATATTTTTCTCCTCTGGTTATATGACAAAAATACTCTAGTTTTCTTCTTTTTATGCTGTTCATAATTTTTAACTCCTTATTTAGACGTCGTAGTACCTCAGCATTGGTAATCCTTTGAACCCACTGAATGCTATATGGAATTATGCTATGTAGAAAGTTTTAAATGCTCTAGTTGATGAAATACTTAAACTTAATGTTTAGAACTCTTAACTACCAGTATACCGTGATCTTTTCCTTTATGGCTTGTGTCAAAGAAAGATGGTTCACATCCAGTTTGTTTCGATGGTAGGAAATTTAATTTTGTTACCGTTCCTAATAGTTATCCTATACCTACCTAATTGATATAATTATTTCTAAAGTAACAGATGCTAAGTTCATATCTTCGATTGATCTTAAACAGCTTTTTATCAGATTACTTAAGATAATGAATATAAATCTAAATTAAAACCTGATTTTTCTATGCAAAGGAGAGGTTTATTTTGTTTTAATTTTTTACCTTTTGGGCTTAATAATAGTTACAATATTTTTTTAACATTTTCTTAGTAATATCAATAACTTTAAACAAATTCCCTAAATTCAATCAACGCTCTCTTTAAATAACATTTTTTGTTTCCAACCTTCTAATTGGCTTTGCTTGTTTACATTTGTAAAGCATATTGCTTGAATTTGTTTTCGATATTTATATAAACATGGTAAACTGTTAATGGGTTAATAATACTTACACTGACAACCTTTTAACTGTCGAAACATTATATTGTAAACTAATAAAAATGTTATTAGCTTTATATTTATCTAAATCCGTATATACAAAAGACGATTATGATGGATGTTTTTCGATAATACATTTTGAGAACGAAATGAATGCTGTAAAAAATAAGTTAATATAAATAACCATTTTGATTTATGCCTTCAGTTTATTAAAATGTCTTCAAAGCTAGACCCAAAATTATTTAGTTAAGAATTATTTTATATCTCGGATTATGTTTATTTTTAAATTGAACAAACGGTTTTTGCATATTTTTTTATTTTGGAAAATCTTATATTTTTACATAATATATCAACATTTTTTTTATTTTATTTATTTTATCAGAACTATCGAATAATCGAGGTTTCGATTTTATTAAATATATCTATATATAAGTCTAGGACACTGTTTGTCCGGTAGGGTAACTACTTCTTCTTCTTCATGTGCCATCTCCTCTAAAAAGGTTGGCAACCATCATGGCAATTCTCACTTTCGATATCGTTGCTCTAAAGAGGTCATCAGAAGTGCAGTAGTAGCAGGGTAACTACGCCACCTAGGAAAAAAATCTGAACTACCAACTGACTGATTTTAATCCACTGAGTCAATCATATTAAAACGATACGTGTGTATATATATATATATATATATATATTCAGGGATTCTGCAGTGTTCACTTCCCTCGGTCGACCGTTTTCATCTCTCTCTGTTGTTCCATTCTCCATCGTTTATCTTTTCCTCCTTCCTATGGGGCTCCATTCGGTTATTCGTACATGTCCATACCACTTTAGTCTTTTTTGTTCTATATATGTTAGTATGTCCGTTTCTATTGATGTTCTTTGCTTTATTTCGTCATTACTTCTCCTATCCATTCTTGTTACTCTGCAGCATCTTCGCAGGCATCTCATCCCTGTTGCTACTATGCTACTATCCCATTGCTGTTTTTCTTGTTTATAATCCAATTTTCAGCTCAAATTCAAATTACAGCAACATTGGTTGCTGTAATTTTAAGATAATAATTATTAAACAAAATAATTTAAAGCTTTATGTTAGTTTATATTTAAACACATTGCGCCACCTAGGAAAGAAATCTAAACTACCAACTAACATGAAGATACATCTGACATATAAAATATTTATTTTCCAAATAAAGTAACGGATAAGAAGTTATCTGGAAGATAAATTGTGTATTGTAGTCTGTTGTTATGTTGTAGATTATCGCGAAATCAAAAATATAACGTATATATTGTTGTTTATTTTGGGATAGAGACGATGGAGGATGGATCTGCTATTAGAAGATTTAATAAAATCAAAGAGTTTGATATTTCCTGCTTAAAAACTTATAGCGAGAATATAATATTTGAGGCAGAAGCGATCATTTTAATTTTTGTAATGATGGAGATTTTTTTAAGAGGTTTAGATTAACTAAACCGACAGTGATCTATATTCTGAGAATATATATTGTAAATATTTGTTAATAAAAGATTATAAAAGTAGGTATTCTATCTCTTTTTCTTCACTTAGTTTAGGGATTCAATGTTTTCATAATCTTAATAATTAAAAAATGAATTAATTAACGTTTTCCAAGAGATATTGATGCTATATATTAAATAATAGCAGTATTATTATTCTAAATTGAAAAATATATAGGTATAAATAATTCTGTATTCTGGATAAGAAGTTTAAATGGTGATACAGTAAAACCTCGATATAACGGACTACTTAGAGGGTCCGTTAAAGCCGAAAAATCTGTTATACAAATATGTTTAAGATAAATCAAGAAACTTTTTTTAGAAAATATGTACGTACACTGTATTTAAATATATATAAAAAATACAAAATACAAACAAATTTCTATTGTCTTCGGACATTCGTCGTGAAGTGACGTTGCTGTTGACATCGACGCGCTTGCTGTCGGTAATCCTGTTTTGAAAAAGGAATCAAGTTTCGTTTGCACTTTCGATGTTTGCTGTTTTTTATGATCAACTCTCTAAAATTAAGAAAATGCGTAGAATACAGTTGAACTTTGCTATCTGATGAATAATCAAAAAATGTTATTAGATCGTCGAGATGCGATCTTACCTCTGATGACTTCATTTTTGATTTCAATCCTCATTTTTTAGGTTTATAACTGCATCTGCTATTTCAGTTTGTCATGATGTTATACCCAGGGAAATCTTCATCTACTTCTAGCCATTATGAAACATCTTCCTCAGCTACATGTTCTCCGGCATTATAATGTATTGTCCTACAGAAATCAACAACTTTCAACCCTTCTAAATATTTGTCTGCATTTTGGCCATAAAACAAATTCTTCCAACCATTTTTTTATGTTTGATCTTTCATCTCCTCCCATGCTGCAGCAAAATTAAAAACTGTTTATGTTAATTTGTAAGACCTTAAGTTTTGCAAGGTACGCTGCAGTCTTGTATCTTCTGCATTATCTCCATCGTGTAGTCCAATCATTATTTCGTCTAAAAAGTTTCTGCGATATATTCATTTAGTTGATAAAATTATTCCCTGATCCATGGGTTGAATAAGAGATGTTGTATTTTTTGGCAAAAACATAAAGCTAAAGTTTCCATCTTCTATACGTAGAATATTTTCAGAGGGGTGAGCAGGAGCGTTGTCTAAAAGCAATAAACATTTCACCTCTTCTGGGGGTATTCTCAATTTTTTCTTTTGAAATTTTCTCACTGAAGGTACAAATTACAGGACTCAATCTATGCGATCCATTGGCGTTAGCACAAAGCAGTGCCGAGATCCTGTCCTTGCTGATTTTTCTTCCAGAATTCGATTTTTCATATTTGGAGGCTTGTGTGCTTTTAGGAAAAGTACGCCGTAACAAACCAGTTTCGTCGGCATTGTAAATCTGAGATTCTAATAGCATTTCGTTACTTATATGTTCTACTAATTTTTGCCTAAAAGTTTATATTTCTTCTTTTTGAAGCTTCGCCGTAAATTATTTTATTCATGATTCCGTGCCTTTTGCCAAAGCGGCAGAGCCATTCATCACTTGTTCTTGCTAATTTAGTTGCAGCAGATTTCAATTCGACTGTCCGGACCGCCCCCCCTTCCCCCCACTAGAACGTTGTTGGCTGTACCATTTAAAAGATAGCTTCTTCCAATTAAGTTTCACGAGCCAATTTCATTCGCTTTCTGAGATTGCTTTTCTCTCATACATCACACATTAATGCAAATTTATTTATTTTGCTTTTGTTTTTTTATGTCAGAAACAGTTTGCTTTTTTATGCCATATTGATCAGAAATATGAGACACAGATGTTCCAGGCTGCAAATTTTGTAATTGATCGTTAGATTGATTCTTTTCCGTTTGTTCATTATATAAAGGGTAGGATTGCAGACTTATTTACTGGTGCGCACTAAATGTGCTCATTCATAACGAATAAACAAGTCAATCTACTGTAGAGTTGCGTGAATCCCCGGCTAAAGTATATTCGTTTAGCAAATTCCCATCAGTAAACATGAGCACGTGTTGATATTCGCCGTCTCATTCGTCAAGAGGCTATAAAAATTAATTTATTACCGTAAGCGAGAGATATTCTCATGTTACAGATCCTAACTTGCCATCATTTTAAATTCAAATTGTATCGTGTTGATTTTTAAGTTAATTATATTGTGTTATATTTATGTTATAGTTATTGTTAAGTTATTTACTGGTCGTGTTATTTTTTAGAGTTTAGTTTAATTGTGATATAATGATTAAATTTCTTACTTAAAATAAGAAATTCTTACACTAACAGTTTCAAAAGTAAATATTTTTAAAAATCATATGATACATAGGTCGTACATCATTACGACCCTGTTTGGCTTACACGTGGTTATGTTGACGATTGGGAATTTGTAGAATGAATAGGGTTTAGCGTGGTAAACACCCATATAATCATAGAAACTCACGCGTTATTATATCAGAAAATCCCCTAATAATATATGATGTTCTTACTTTCTGTCTCTTGCCTACAAATGTGTAAATTTATATATCATGTGTGTAGATTATTATGTTATGTGTATGTTATGATCAAATATTATGTTTCTCTTACAAATGCCTTATGTATTTATTTATTGTTCAGCAAAAGAATATATACATATTACTATTAGAAATGTTCCCTCTTATTATGCTAAATTTCATTGAAATTTTTTGTAAAATACAGCGGTATGGGACATGTATAATATTAACAGTACGTTTTTATTTTATTTATTTACATTTGACAGGGTTTTTTATCCGTTATATCCGAAGTCCGTTATATAGAGTTGTGGTATTATCCCTAAAATATTACAATTCATAAAAAGATTAAGTTTAAAAGGAATTTTATTGTCATCTAAGCCCTAAATAGGAGGAAGAAAAAAATTGATGAAGTTACTTGAGATGGCAATTAATTGGATCCCCGTCGCATGGTGCCGGATAAAATCACTAGTTAGTAATAATTGTCTTGTTTTTTATATAACAGTAGTTAATATTATAAAATATTGATTGGTATGTTAGTCTTTACAATTATATATTTAAAATAACCATTTTCAAAATGTTCCATAAAGATAAATACAATAAAATTTGATAAGAATTGTTTATGGTTTAATAAAATATAGGTTTATAAGTTTAAAGAGAGTTATACTCAAGTTTTACACTGATTGCCAACTCCTATACTCAAAAATAATGTGAACTTAAAAATCAAATTGTAATTTACTGCCTTCAAGGAATATTCGGATTAATCGCTGCAGCGTGCCATGGGAATAAAGAAGTGTTCCTAGTTGTTCTGATAAATAAGCGTGTACCTCTTCCTGCAGTAGTTTACTAGTTTATCCGCCCACATTAACCAAGCTCGTTAAATTTCCTGTTCCGCGTGAACCAGTAATATAAACTTTGACTAAGGGTTTAAGTTAAAGCTTAAGCTAAACTTTGTCTAACAATAGATATTTAGAACGATTATAATAAATAAAGTAATAAGTAATAAAGTATATATACCTATAGATAAACATAATATATATATATATATATATATATATATATATATATATATATATATATATATATATATAGAGAAAAGGAGTACGACCGTCAATCCAATATAAACTAAGGTACACTCGAAGAGTGGTGGGTTTTTTTTCGGTCAAAGTGGAGAAATAAAAGACAAAGACGATGGCTACTTCATCTATTTATTGAAGACGTTTCGCTTTCTGCTCAGAAAGCATCATCAGTTCATCTAAAAAGAACAATATGAAACCAAACATCCATAGAGAAGTTATAACCAAAGTGTGTTACCTTACAAAGACATGTAGCAGTCAGTGATGTTAAACATATGAAAAAGCTTACAAAGCTGGACATTCAGAGTTAACGTTGTATATAACAATTAATTGAAACTAGGTAAAGTTTGCAATTTGACAAAATTAGCACAGCAAAAGAACATGTGATAAAAATACATGTATATATAAAAAAAAAATTTTATAAAAACTTAGTAAAAAACATTAAGGTTTATTTTAAAGTGTAAAGAACTAGAAAGATCATTAGATTGCACTTCCAACAAATTTATTTAAAAATTATATTTTTATTTTAACTTTAGGTAACATTATAAGTTATTAAAGATTAATAGTAATAAAGAAAAAAATGAAGTTACCAGTCTTTAGCTTACAGAGGCTCGTTGGTAAATGAATTTAATAAAGGTTTGACACCCACGCACAACAACGTGAGTAGAAGTGGCCTTGAAGTCACAATGACATAAACAGCAAGGCAAGCTACCAACCTCTATGTATTAAGGCGGTATATTCAAAGAGTGTGATAAATTTGGTTGACAACTTGTCGTTAAAAAACCAAGCAGTGAAAGGAAAAGGTGGTTAAGATCACCATTTAACCCTACAGTGATTGATCTGTCAACAAAGAACAAAGCAAGAGAAGTCAATCCAATATATCATATATTGTAATATTATGACGTCACTAGTTAGCCAGCTAACAGGTGAAGATTAATAAAAATTTCCACAGTCCAAAGGTTCAAACATTAAGGACCATAATGAAAAGGATTCTATGAATCAGATTCAATTTAAAGTTTTATCAAACAAGTTCATCAAAAAGAACAATTACTTAATTATGTAAAAGTGTTATTGACAAATATTAATAAAAAGTAAGTTGATAAATCTTAATTAAAGAAGGAATAATTTATTTATATTTTATTTTTATTTTTATTTAAATTTATTATAAGAAAATGTGATAAAGAAAACCCCAAAATGGGACAAAATTTAAGTAAACAACATATCAAGCCTAATTCTGTAAAATTAATGCATGATAAATTTGGCTCAAATTACTAATGTCCGTTCTCTTATTAAGAGTATTAGGATGTTTTAATATTGCACACATTTCTAAAAACTGTCTTTTAACGAGATTGCGTTCAGTGCCAAGAATTTTAACTTCATTAAAGTTTACTTCATGCTTAGTGTTAATGGCATGTTGGGCAAGAGCACAAGTATGCTTAGATAAATTGATATCACTGCGGTGTGTCGTAAGACGCCCTCTCAGTGATCTCCCAGTCTGACCGATGTAACATGAGTCACACTCAGCACAAGGTATATGATATATTACATTCACTTGTTCCAGAAGGGACAGTTTCGAAAAAATCGAAGGGAATCCTTTCAATTACTTAAAAATATTCTGATTGAGAATTCCTATCCATCCTCCCTTATTAATAAATACCTTTTCGCTCAAAGCTATGGTTCTTCTTTAAATGATATACCCAATGGTGACCAACTTAGAATGATATCAAATAATTCAATTAATAACACTGTTCTGCCTAATACTGTACTTGGGAATCCAACTACCCATTACTCCTCTTTACCTTATTTTCCTCAAGTTACTGAGAAACTCGTTAAACTGTACAAACATAATAACGTACCTGTTAAAATTGCTATTAAGAATGCTAAGACTGTCAGGAATTTGTTCTCTAAAACTAAAACACCTCTGTCCCTTCTGGAACAAGTGAATGTAATATATCATATACCTTGTGCTGAGTGTGACTCATGTTACATCGGTCAGACTGGGAGATCACTGAGAGGGCGTCTTACGACACACCGCAGTGATATCAATTTATCTAAGCATACTTGTGCTCTTGCCCAACATGCCATTAACACTAAGCATGAAGTAAACTTTAATGAAGTTAAAATTCTTGGCACTGAACGCAATCTCGTTAAAAGACAGTTTTTAGAAATGTGTGCAATATTAAAACATCCTAATACTCTTAATAAGAGAACGGACATTAGTAATTTGAGCCAAATTTATCATGCATTAATTTTACAGAATTAGGCTTGATATGTTGTTTACTTAAATTTTGTCCCATTTTGGGGTTTTCTTTATCACATTTTCTTATAATAAATTTAAATAAAAATAAAAATAAAATATAAATAAATTATTCCTTCTTTAATTAAGATTTATCAACTTACTTTTTATTAATATTTGTCAATAACACTTTTACATAATTAAGTAATTGTTCTTTTTGGTGAACTTGTTTGATAAAACTTTAAATTGAATCTGATTCATAGAATCCTTTTCATTATGGTCCTTAATGTTTGAACCTTTGGACTGTGGAAATTTTTATTAATCTTCACCTGTTAGCTGGCTAACTAGTGACGTCATAATATTACAATATATGATATATTGGATTGACTTCTCTTGCTTTGTTCTTTGTTGACAGATCAATCACTGTAGGGTTAAATGGTGATCTTAACCACCTTTTCCTTTCACTGCTTGGTTTTTTAACGACAAGTTGTCAACCAAATTTATCACACTCTTTGAATATACCGCCTTAATACATAGAGGTTGGTAGCTTGCCTTGCTGTTTATGTCATTGTGACTTCAAGGCCACTTCTACTCACGTTGTTGTGCGTGGGTGTCAAACCTTTAAATTCATTTACCAACGAGCCTCTGTAAGCTAAAGACTGGTAACTTCATTTTTTTCTTTATTACTATTAATCTTTAATAACTTATAATGTTACCTAAAGTTAAAATTAAAATATAATTTTTAAATAAATTTGTTGGAAGTGCAATCTAATGATCTTTCTAGTTCTTTACACTTTAAAATAAACCTTAATGTTTTTTACTAAGTTTTTATAAAATTTTTTTTTTATATATACATGTATTTTTATCACATGTTCTTTTGCTGTGCTAATTTTGTCAAATTGCAAACTTTACCTAGTTTCAAATAATTGTTATATACAACGTTAACTCTGAATGTCCAGCTTTGTAAGCTTTTTCATATGTTTAACATCACTGACTGCTACATGTCTTTGTAAGGTAACACACTTTGGTTATAACTTCTCTATGGATGTTTGGTTTCATATTGTTCTTTTTAGATGAACTGATGATGCTTTCTGAGCAGAAAGCGAAACGTCTTCAATAAATAGATGAAGTAGCCATCGTCTTTGTCTTTTATTTCTCCACTTTGACCGAAAAACCCACCACTCTTCGAGTGTACCTTAGTTTATATATATATATATATATATATATATATATATATATATATATATATATATATATATATATATATATATATATATATATACAGTACAACCTCGGTATAAAATCTGAAGGCTCCAAAAAAAAATTCGTTATATCGGGAATTTTTCAATAACGGGGTTCGTTATATCGACCAATATATATATATATATATATATATATATATATATATATATATATATATATATATAGTGTATATAACGACGCTAAGAAGATAATTCTTTGGTAGGTAACTTTCGGGAAAGCGTCAAGTCAAGGATCGGCTAGAGATGGTATAAGCCAGTTTGGTGTACAACTTTATTCTAAATGTAAAATTTTCGGTGATAGGCTGTCACCTTCATCAACACCTAAATGGAAATACTTATTTAGTACAAATGGTGGAAGTTAACATTTAAAAACCTACATTGAAAATGTTCAGTTGGTCCTAGTGGTGAAGAACACTGGCAATTACTGGAGATAGTGGGGAGGCCATTGGGGCACCATTTATTTGTCTGTAGAATTGATTTTGGAAGATGAAATAAATGTTGAACATACAATGTTTAATGAGAGATAAGTGGTCTTGCTGAATACTGTATTTAGTTTTTAATATATTTAGAGTTTCATCTATAGGAATGTTTGTAAAAAGTGAGACAATATCGAAACTTACTAGAATGTCTGACGGTGAGATAGGGTATTGTTTAAGAAGTTCGTTGAAATGAAAAGTATTTTTGACAAAATATGAAGCATTTTCGGTGAAAGGTTGTGAGGTTTGGCCAAATACTTGGCCAGTGGTTGTGTAGGGCAGTTGTATGCACTGAAAATGGGACGTAGAGGAGTATCGGGTGTGTGAATTTTGGGTAGGCCATATATTCGACGTGTTCTGAACTTTTCACGAGGAATTAGAGATGATTGTTTTAATTTAACTGGAAGAGAGGTTTTATTGATAATGGCTTTTGTTGTTTTCTCCAGATAGGTTGTTAAATTATTAAGAATTGGTCTGGTCCTCCTTTCGAGCAGAGAAGATGTAGGTTCCCGTCATGTGACATCTTATAACATCTATGTCGTGTCATTATATTACCCATGACTGTCATGTAATTCAGAGGTTTTTACACCTATTTTCGTACATAGCTTCAACTACTTTTATATCATTTTACTGATGACTGTCCGACTGGACCGAAAACGTTTTGAAGAATAAATCTTTTTTGATAAATTTTTAAATTTCTTTGATTCTATAAGTATTTTGTTTTATTTAATTATCATCCAATATTATAATGGTAAATGCATGTACGTTTCTATAGAAGCTATTTTTATTTAAAAATCAAATTAGCCAATTCTCATTTTTCAAGTTCTGTTGTAATTTTTTCTTCTTAAATATTTAGTGCATTTTTGCTTTTAAAAATATGTTTTTAACTCTTCTTCTAACTGCTCTTGTTACGATATCTAAGGTTTTTCTTTCACTCTTTTTTGGCTTTATCTATTCCGTTACGTCCCTCATGGGATTTGTCTTCTCTTTTCTTATTAGGTGCTAATATCATCTTTTATCATTTGTCTTTTATTACTATTGTGGTTTCGTTTTCATCTAAATATTTATTTTATGATGTATTAGTTTATTAACTTGGTATTCAAAATTTTTCTTATTATTTTATACCAATCTTCTTCCAATCTTGTTATTGGGCTAGCTTCTAAGTTGTATATTACAATATGTCGAATAGTTTATAATACTTTAGTTTTGTATATCTTCAATTTTGGGTTTCAGCTTATCTGCTTTTTTTATATTTTTTTTTTTTTTCGGTAAAGATATTGATTGCCTCTCGAATTTTTCTATTTAGCTATATTCTATCATTTAAACAACTTGCCAGTAGTTCCAAATATTTAATTTTTTCCTTTTTTTTCAAAATTATATTTCATTGCCTCATATTCAATGAATCTACGAGTTATTGAATATACCTACTCGAATTTCATATACGTAAATAAGAATAAAGTACATTCATGTTTCGTTTTGTAAAATATTAAATTAATCGTTTAAACTCTCACTTACTAAGTGTTTATTTAGCAATTTTATCTTTTTGGCGTTTATCCCAAATATTGTTTACTGGCGGTTATTACGCCTAATGGATTTTGGATCGGTCAGTTAGAACATAACATATATATTTACTATGTGGGAAGGCTTCGACCTCAAAAGGATAATCCGTAGTCATAATAACCAGAAAATTCAAATATTACATTGGAAGTGAGATTTTGTACCAAAGTTATAAAACGTCGTTAAAAGCATTTTAAATATCTGGTAAAAAGGGTACAAGGAACGGAATGAAATCGTACATGTAAGAGACATATTAAAACAAGCTATATATAAATACATTGTAAATAATTTGGATTCGAATGGTCCTGGAAAATATGAAATTAATTTATTTACAAATTTCAAATAATTTACTGTAACTTCGAAATAAGAGCATCTCCTGTAGTACTAAATTTATAATATCTATTTTCAATTATCAGGTTTACTACGATACTACGATATTTAAATTTTTTAGACTATTTTTTTATTCTTGAAAATAGTTTACATTGCAAACTGCATCATTCGACGACGTCTTAGGGAAAATAATAATAAATTTTAAAAACCAAAAGTTTTACACCTATTACATGAAATTATATGCCAGAAACTTATGTAGTTCCAAAATTTTGGAACCTTATTTATTGATTAAACAGGAATATTTGCAAAAAAGAACTTTTCTAAAGAGTTGTTTGCCGACAAAGTCATTTTTACAGATATGATCTCCACATGTATTCTCATTAGGTAATCATTTCAAGGATCTCAAACACCATCCTCATCGGTGGATTGGATTGGATGGTTGACAGTTTGGATTTATTGGTGTTTTCATTTTTAAGGAAAATATATATGAGGACATAAAACATTTTTAGTATTTTTAAACAATGACTAGTTGGAGGGTATTCACTGATTAATTTGCCTAGTTATATTGGGAATCTGTTCTGTCTGTGATGGTAATGTTTTACCGAACAAATCCATATTAGAGCTGTGGTATTCAAGAGCTGTGGTATATAAGAATTACTTTTATAAATATAAATATAAATATATATTCTGGCATCCTATAATTGAAGATATGTAAGCCTGAAGCCTTACGTCTATATACATACTTTTAAATATTTGTTATATATTGTTTAATATATATATATATATATATATATATATATATATATATATATATATATATATATATTAAATTATTCAATGTTTATTGTAGGTTAGATATTGACTCTGACGCTTGACTTTAGCTTACAAATTAGTGTTTTGTTAATTAAAGCTTACATATTTATTTAATTTTCCTGTATACAACTTTATGCCAATTAATTTTTTTATTGCCTAGTTCATTAATTTTGACCACAACAATATTAAAAATACATGGTAAATATTCACCATGGAAAAAGAAAAGCTGACTTAAATTTCTGGATGTGTTAGTCACAAAAGCGGGTATTGGATATGCAACCAAAGTTTGCCAACTACCAAAAACTAACTCACATAAACAAATATTTAAATTACCACTCAAACTACAACATAAAAATCAAAAAGAAAATTAATAAATCAATAAATGATAAAGCCCAAAATACCTGTTCTATGAAAATAATTTCAGGAAGAAAAAACCTACTTACCAAAGTTTTATCAAAAAATTATTACCCATTGACATTTATAAACTAGAAATTCTACTGGAAAACAACAAAACATCATAAGCAATCCAGAAGCGCCCACATGATTTTTATTCATATGTATTTTATTAATAATTTAATATTTCGTGTGAATTTGACAGGTTTGTCAAAAGTAAACAATATATGCTTTGTTAATACGTTAACAGGTGGCGTTAGAAGCAAACATAATAATTTATTGAATTTTTTTAAAATATAAAAAATAAATAAATAATAAAATTAGGTACTTTATTCAATTTTAAACATGTTATTTAAAGTAATTACTATTTAAATGGGAATAAGCCACAATTAAAGGTTAAAGTACGTTTATTGACGTTTCAATTTCTACTTCGGAAATCGTTCTCAAAATACAAACATTAGTAAATTAAACAAATTTTGTTTTTTTAAAATTTTTTTATTTAAATTTTAAAAATGCAAAAAAATGGTATTGGTAATGGTATATGGTAATTAAAAATGGTAAAAAAATGGTTCTTTAATATAACTTGTTATTTTGATTTATAAAATAATTAAATTGACTATCCAATGATATTTACATATTTATATTTTCATAATTTTATATAAATACAATGTTGGGTTTTTGCAATTATCAGTTCGACTGTTGTATTAAAGTATGTTAAAAAGAGATATTAATAAAACATTTTCATATTTTTTATAAAGTAACAACGGAAGCTTCCATTTGTGTACCTAACAAAGGTCGTTAGGTATACAAAATGTCATTATTAGGATATTTCTCATTTTATTTTGAGAGCGTCCATATTTGATTTGTTCAATTCAGCTTAAATAGTAATCCCCTATAAAGTAAACTGCTTTAATTAATATGTTAAGTAAATTTGAGTAAATATGTCTCTATTTAATTTGAAAGATTAGGGAAAGTGCATAATAAAAACTTTTTATTTAAGACGCCTACTGCTTTCGAAGCAAAATTACCAAAATAAATATTCTTTTTGATGTAAGAACATTTAGGTTTTGTAGATTCGGAGAAATAAGGGTAAGAAGGCCTTTAAAAGGTTTTGGATTAATTAAATCGTTTGACTTTGAAAATGACAAAAGCGTCCGTTTGCGAGAACGAAATAAACATTTTTCTTAAATCGTGGTCTTACAATGTAAAAGATTTGATCCCAATCTTTTGGATTAAAATAATGTAGGTATTTTAGAAGATTAAAATGCATTGCCGTACGAATCGGCATTTGTTAATAACATAGCTAATATATTCATATCGAGTCGTCGCGAGTCTACGCAATAAAAACTTGATCTTCATCAATATATATATATATATATATATATATATATATATATATATACATATAATTGTCTTAAAACTGTCACCTTCATAAAATAAAATCTCAATAAATAACACACATTTCATAAATATATCATCAAACAAACAATCACATTACACCTATCTCTACTTCATTGGATAAAATCTGTCTCCTCAAGAACTTCCCCGTTTACTGTCAAACAATTACAATAGCAGACTTAAGTTCTCCAATCAACAATACAGGATAAATTGAACCATGTTCTTTCAACCATCAATTAATAGAGTACCGGCATGTAAGTAATGTTTTATTTATTTGTTCATTTATTAATTTATTACAGTTTAATAGACTATTTTACCAATTTGTGGGTCTTACCTTGTCTGCTTAAACATTTTATTTATTTTGAAAAACTACAGACATGTAATATTGGCATAATTACTGTAATTTATTTCATCTATCTTTGTTTATCTTTATTAGACTACTACTACTAAGGATTTCCACAGTTTTCACTGTCTTCCTTCACTCAACCGTTTTCTCCAATTTTCCCTGTCATTCCAGTCTCCATCTCGCAGGGTTCTTTTCTCCATAGCCTCGTCGATTTCATCTCTGAATGACCTTCGGGGTCTTTTTCTCTTTCTTCTTCCAATCGGTCTTTATTAGACAACACCCTAATATAGGTTTATTATTTCAGCATTTATTTAACTTTATATCGATATGCTTTGCATATTGTAGAAAGCGAAACCGGTCGTCTGGATAGTTAAATTAAATTGATTGTGAGTAAGTCTAATATATTATTTCTTTTACCTTTTGTTATGAATCATTTCAGCATATACCTGCTTCATCAGACACTTCGGCTGATACAAATTCAAACTCGGAAAGTCCAAAGAGTCTCCTAAAACTGAATTCTTTCGAATGACACTAATTTTGTTAAAATCGGTGGATCCAAACCAAAGTTATAGGTATTTATCCACAAATACTTTCCCACTCTCCCCACCCTTTATTTGAAAAAATTTAAAAAAAGTACTTGAACAACTTTGTGCGGAATTTAGGCCTCTTTCTAGTTTACTTATTTACCACTTGGTATAATTGGGCATATTTCACAAAAAACTGGTTTTCAAATTTTTTCTTCACAGGTTACGGCCACTAGCGGTTAACCCAGAAACGAAAGTTATTTCCAGCGATTTCTCTTGGCCACTTTTACTAAGGAATTTTTTCTCCTAAAGTTATAACATGAATAGTTTCTGAGATATAGCCGAGAGATCGGCCTATTGAACCACCCGGTATATTTAATAATTAAAAACTAAAATAAAAATATAATACGAAATCACAGTTAACCCGATTCGAGAATAATTTACAACTTTATATACGAAAATCAAAAAGGTTTCCGAAAATTGCATGTTTTGTTGAAATATGATTTTCAATTATTTGCAGAGCGTTGAAAGCAGCTATTTTGTACGTTAACAAAAATCGATTTGCTGCTTTCACCTTGTGAGTTCTAATTCGCACTAAGTTGGTTAATATATCACGCTGGTTGAAACGAAATTTTAATTTGACATAAACGTATTACGTTTGGTTGCTCTAAAGTATGAAACTACATTTTAATTAAAAGAATAATTTAAATAACGAAAATATTTTCACTTACTAATAACTCCAAACATAATTCAAAGTAAATTAAGAAATATGGGTACAGTGAGAAATAATTAACAATTCTGAAATTGAAACTACTTGACTATTTTCGAATTTCAGGTCAGATTCAATTTTTCAAATATACCTAAGTTTTGAACAATTAAACAAACTATTGTGTTTTTGAAAAACTTTACAATAAAATAAAAAATTCTAATGTACTTGGTATATATTAATTGTGTCGATCTCAATTGATATTCTATTGAATACTTCGCAATATCATTCAGCTTATACTATATTGTTACATACAGTCAATTTAAATTTGTTTCTTAAATATGATGTCTTCTATTATGATTTAAAAAAATGTAATTATCAAGTTTTAAATGAATATTTAGCCCCAATTACTTGGAACAAGGTATTAGATGAATCAGATATTAATTGCTGCACAGACAATTTTTACCATATTTTATAGGATGCCATCAATATGTTTGTTCCTATCAAACGGTCTAAATCAATAAACTTTCCAGTTTGGTTTGGCGAGAATTAATTGAGCTTGACGTATAGAAAAAAATAGCTCGCACGAATTTTAAAGCATCAGGCAACTCATATGAGGAATTTTCGGTGTTAAAGGAAAAATGTAAATTATTACAAGCAGTATGTTATAAGAACTATTTACAGAATATTCAAGCAAATCTTTCAAGTAATCCCCGCTCTTGGAGGTATAATAGTGCTACACGTGGGACTACTGCTTATCCTAATGTCTAATGTCTAATAAAGGTGGGGATGTTATAGCTCAGAATGGTAATGAAATAGTCAATCTATTTGCCAGTTATTTTTCAGGTACATATAATGATAGTGAGTATAATTTACCTATTTTTGAATTGGACTATAGTGTGGATTTCCAGATTCTGAAATTAAGTCTGACTGATGTTTTCGAGGGGATTAGAAGTTTAAAAACTACATATTCTTCAAGGCTTGATGGTATACCTGCTAGCACTTATTAAGAACTGTATTTTTTCCCTTTGTAAACTTTTAGAACAAATTTTAATTTATCATTGTCATCATCTGGATTTCCACAATATTGGAAAAATAGTTTTCTTACACCTATCTATAAATCTGGCAATCGTGAGTGTGTTAACAATTATAGGGGTATAACTATTCAATCAGCAATCCCGAAACTTCTTGATAAATTGGTATCAATAAATCTCACCTGGACAAGCAGAAACATAATTATTGATGAACAACATGGATTGTCTAACGGGATGTCAATAGTAACAAACCTTATCAATTACCAACAATACTTGTTGGGTGCATTTGAGAATAAAATTCAGGTCGACAGCATTTACACTGATTTCTCAAAGGTCTTTGACTAGGTTAATCATAACCTTTTGGTCCACAAACTTCATGCATCTGGTTTTGGTGACCCCATTGTTAATTGAATTAAAAGTTTTCTGACGGGACCTACCCAGCAAGTTCGTATTAACAATAATTATATTTCAAAAGAATTCCGTTGTTGTTCTGGTGTCTTACAAGGGTCTCATTGTGGTCCCTTGTTTTTTAACTTGTTCATTAACGATATTGGTAAGGCTATCATATGTAAATAATATATGTTTATGGTCAAAACAAAATGGTTTAAGCTAAAATTCAACTAAATGTTCTTGTATTTCATTTGGTCGTATAAATAATCTAATAGCTAATAGATATGTTCTTAATGATGTACTCTTGGATTCAGTTACTGAGATTAGAGATTTGGGTGTATTATTGGATTGTGCATTGACATTTAGAAGCCATTTTCTAAAAATTAAGGAAACATGGCGGTCAAACATTTGTAACCCTCCTTCACAAACTACTAATACAGGTATGGCAAGAACGCGCGTTACCAGAAGATTGGAATACTGGAATTATATGCCCCATACACAAAAAAGGAAACATTCTTGAATGTTCCAACTTTAGAGGGATTTCCCTTGTTAATACAGCATATAAAATTGTGTCTCTGATACTTAACGAACGACTGGCACGGTATACTGACAATATAATAGGATCCTACCAAAGAGGCTTCTTGAAAAATAAATCTACCATTGATCACATATCATCCATCAGACAAATATTAGAAAAAACGACGGAGTACGACATAGACTGCCGTTACATCTTCGTAGACTTTAAAGCAGCGTACGATACTATTGACAGGTCCCAATTATATTCGGCGATGATCGAATTAGGAATACCAAAAGGATTGGTAGAATTAATTAAAATGACAATGATGAAAGTCGAATGTAAAGTGCGCGTACAAGGGGATGTTTCAAAACCATTTAAAACCAACAGAGGACTGCGCCAGGGAGATGCGCTATCATGCACGCTGCTCAACCTAGCGTTAGAAAAACTTATGAGAGATTCGGGAATAAACTTAAAAGGTACGATATATACCCGTAGTATACAAATAATGGCATACGCTGATGATATCGTCATAATTGGAAGAACCCAAAATGAAGCAGTGGAGGCTTTCACACGTATCAAAAATGCCGCAGAAAACCGCGTGGCTAACCGCTGTTATTTTGGCCTGGGCCCACAACTAAGAGCGAGAAGTATGTCAATAGCAACAAAGTGCAAACTTTATAAAACAATAATACGCCCAGTGCTCACATACGGATCGGAAACATGGGCAATGACGACCCGAGATGAAGAGTTACTGCGAGTCTTTGAAAGAAAAGTATTGAGGACCATATATGGCGGAGTAAACAAACAGGGTTTGTGGAGAAGGCGATACAACTTTGAACTCTATAGACTTTTTGGTGATGCAGATATTGTGAAGACCATCAAAATAAAACGCCTAAGGTGGGTGGGCCACGTTATGCGGATGGATGAGAGTGATTCCACTAAAATAACTATGCTAAACAGGCCGGTCGGAAGAAGAAGAAGGGGGCGACCTAAACTCAGATATCTGGACGATGTACAGGAAGATCTGAGTGAGATTGGTGTGAGGGGCTGGAGAAGACAGACACTCGATAGGGAAGGATGGAAGAATGTTTTGAAGCAGGCCAAGGCTCACGAAGGGCTGTAGCGCCAACTGATGATGATGAAAACTACTTTATATTGACATGCCTTCTCGAAAGACATTCGTATTTATTTCATGAATAATCTAAACACTAAAAATACAGTAGTGACAAATTTATTTCAAGGCAGTTATCTCATTTGAGACTAATTCTAAAAAATTTACGGTATTTATTTAACAAATTTGTTTGCATAAATAAAAACTTCAGTAAATTAGATATTTACGTAGTTTTAGTTAAAATTAATAGTCCAGTTGTCTTATTAGTATATTTACTACAATGATGATATATGCTAATATATATATATATATATATATATATATATATATATATATATATATATAGTGTTATTATTGCGCATACTGTAAATGTAATTTAGTTTTACACGTTTGCTCTACGGAATAAGTTAAAATACAACCGTTATAAACCAACTCCTATTGCACGCTCTACTTTCTATGTCTCTTATATAAAAGCACTTACAGTTGAATTTAATGTACTAGTCACAATGACTTTATTTTGTCAAAGGAACAATTTTTGCAGTTTCCCAACAAGACTGTTTCCATACGTTATTTGCAATTATAATTTTTGTTTTGAATGTCTAAGAATAAATTTACAAGATTATTCCGTAAGTGTTGTTTCATCTGGACCATTAAACATGTTTAAAGCATTCACTGGAAGAAATGGTATCAGACATTTTATTAATGCTTAAAGTTGAATGGTTAATTTTTATTATTCATTTTAATACCATTTATGATTTATTACTTACCAATATAACACATATATAGCTTTGAACTGTTGTATATAAAAAGTTTATGGGTTATATAGAAATTATTGTATATAATAAATCACTGCTTTTAAGATGAAAAATATATTTAAAGTATAACATTTGTCCAGATGTCTTGAAACTTTAAGTAAAAATCCTAGTCCAACTATTAAACACCATCTATAATAGTGGGTATATTCCTCAAGATTGGATAAAATCTACATTTATTCCTATTCCTAAGAAACCGAGTGCAAAGAGATGAGTTTTGATTAATTAATTTAATGAGTAAGGTATTTCAGTAGTTTTTATTTCTTCAGAATGAACTGCAGATGGGTTTTCGAAAATGATTGAAAACTGCAGGGGCTTTGTTTGAGCTATCACTTTTATAACGGAAGTGTAGGGATCAGTGAAAAGTTTATCTGTGTTTCATAGATGATGCTAAAGCATTTGACTGTGCCAAACATAATACTATGTTAAATATTCTGGAAAGAAAAGATTTGAACTTTTCCGATCTAAAAATATCCTGTATCTTTACGAACATAAAATAGGGATAGTATGGCTTGAAAATAGCCAAATAAAAGCTGTACTAATGAAACATGAAGTCAGAGAGAGTTGTGTACTGAGTCCCAACCTTTTTAACATGTACTCTTAGATAGTATTTTAGAAACCCTCGAAGGCCAAGAAGTTAGCTATAAAGTCAATGGAATATTGATAAATATTGAGTTTTAGTAAATATAGTGGTTTTTTTTTCACTAATATTTGTTGTTGTGTACTGAGTCCCAACCTTTTTAACATGTACTCTTAGATAGTATTTTAGAAACCCTCGAAGGCCAAGAAGTTAGCTATAAAGTCAATGGAATATTGATAAATATTGAGTTTTAGTAAATATAGTGGTTTTTTTTCACTAATATTTGTTGTTATGTTTTTTAGACTGCATCCTTATCATGTAGTTCTCCACCAAGCTTTACATGAGAGAGATTTTGATGCAAGGCTGGATTACTGCAATTTTATGTTAGGTCTGCTAGAAGAACAACCGCATATATCATGTCAAAGATTTTGTGAACAGACGAAGCTACGTTTAATAGTGCGGGTGGTGTAAGTCTGCATAATATGCATTATTGGGCTAAAGAAAATCCGCACTGGATACATGAGGTGCAGGTTCAAGGTAGATGAAGTCTTAATGTTTGGTGTGGTATAGTTGATGGAAAGATCGTAGGTCCATATTTCTTTAATAGAACTGGCGAAAATATTTGGATTTCCTGGAAAATCAGTTGCCTGTTTTATTGGAAGATATTTCCTTACAAACCAGAAGAGATATGATATTACAACATGACGGGTGTCCTGCGCACTTTTCCAGACGAGTTCAAGATTATTTGTATGCAAGTTATCCAAATAAATGGATTGGAAGGGGAAGTATATTTTCATGGCCAGCTAGATCTCCAGACTTAACATGTCTGGACTTTTATCTGAGGGCAAGATTGAAGGACTTGGTGTACCAAACTAGACCAATCATGCGAAACGACATGAAACAACGCATTATAAACGCAATAAATAGTATATCAATAGCTGAGATTGAAGCAGCTGTTATGTCTACGCGCTAAAGATTACATCTTTGTGTGGACAATGATGAAACACAATTTGAACATTTAATTGAACATTAAGTTTTAATGATCGAGATATTTGTATGATCTTTCGCATATTTAATTTTAATTTACAATAAAGGGTGAGTTAATACTATACTTACTTATGTCTATGCGTTTTTATTCATATCTCGAGTTCGACAAAAGCTATCAACATGTGGTTTGGGCCATTTTGTTACGAATTTAATTTAATTCCACTATAATTTAAAACAAATAGGTGTTTTCATTAAACATTTTAAAGAAAAATAAATTTAATTTTTTCTATTCGAAAGTACCCTGTACCTATGACAATTAAAACTAAATGCAATTATTTTATAGTAGATGTAAATTAAATCATCCACACTATTTCTAATGACACTAATTTTGTTAAAATCGGTTAATCCAAAAAAAGATTTAGGTATTTATCCACAAATACTTTCCCACTCTCCCCCACCCTTTATTTGAAAAAATAAAAAAAGTACTTGAAAAACTTAGTGCGGAATTTAGGCCTCTTTCTAGTTTACTTATTTAACACTTGGTATAATTGGGCATATTTCCCAAAAAACTGGTTTTCAAAGTTTTCTTCACAGGTTACGGCCCCTAGCGGTTAACCCAGAAACTTGAAAGTTCTTTCCAGCGATTTCTCTTGACCATTTTTACTAAGGAATTTTTTCTCTTAAAGTTATAATATAAATAGTTTTTGATATATAGCCGAGAGATCGGCTTATTGGGCCACCGGGTACATCCTTACCTCAGCAGTTTCATTACAATTTTTCAAAATTAGTGGATACTGTTATTATTGGTATAATTTTATTATATTATATTGTATTATATATTATTATATTCTCTTCCGATTTCTTTCTAGTTTTATTCTGTACTTCGATTTTTATCGAATTTTATCGATTAGAAAATCTTACATAGTATCGTAGAAAACAATATATTGTTCCACTATTTTCTCGAATTCATTAACAAATGCTGGATTATCTTGCATGATACGCTGGTCACTGTCATAGACAACTGACGCTTCAAATTGAAATATGCAGTGGCGTATGAAATTTTAAAGCACATACATATTTTAACCTATTCTCAACATGTTCGCATAGTTTACTCATCCTCATGAAAGTCCTCGTGTTTGATTTGGAGCAAGATGTGTTCAAAATGTCGCAGACATATCATACACAAATGTCGTATAAGTACGCTAACCGGCTTAAATTCTCTAAGTCCTGTTTCGCTATATGATGGACTCCTCCGGTTGCAGGTTTTTGAGATGTTATGCTGTGTAACTTTTTTAGCTTTAACTTTAAATTTTTATTATAATTGTTATAACTCGAATTTTTAATCAGATCGCAACATACCGTTACATGACAATTAACTCAATTAAAGTTAAATCATATATAAGTTTTGACAGCCTCTTTTAAACTATTAAATAAAAAAGGTATTAAAAAGTTCATAATTATATAAAAAAAGATTATCAGTGCCAGATATAATTGAATATACCGGCTAAGAGTACGTGTGACTTTTATTGACTAAAGAGCTAAAGTAAGGCTAGCAGATTTAATAAAAACGTTCTAATTGATTTCACAGACCGACATGATTTTTGGTGTTTTGAATTTGGTTTGAGCCCAGGACGTCAAGATTTTTTACAAAATTTTGTACTAGAGCAAAGAAGTACCTTATTGATGATATTTTGTAAATTGCATCAAATTTATTTCTTTAAAATACTTGATACATTGGCACAAAGGTATACGTAGCTCTTCTCCCTTCAGTTTTTCTATGGTATGGAGGGAACCAAGAAACTACGGAGACAACTTTTACTTTTGCTCCTGCGATGACACTGGTTTCAATTTAAAAAATAAATATATAATTTAGTATCCTTATTTACCGTCTGCTAAACGACGTGTACCTCTTGGACCGGAAATCCCATTCCTCCACCTTTTCTTCACACCATCCAACAGAAAATATCAGATGAAAGTTAAAACCCAAAAACCGATGAAGATGAATTCAATTTTGATATAATCAACCTCAACAGTTTATCCAAGCTGAACAAGATGACTTAGTGAGAGACTTGGTCCTATCGAAGGATGTTGCACAAGTTTTATGATCACTACTGAAAGATAAAAATCTGTTGGCTCCAGGGATCGTATTTTCGTGGTATAGGCATCGTGAATAAACATTTTGCGGAATATTTCTTTCCAAAGGATTCACTGGCGTATTGTAATATAATTCCTGAAGTAGTCATAAAACTGGGAGCTGACGATAACAATTTCATACCATGGCGGTTATTTATTGATTCTTCTACGCGAAGTCTAAAGAGTGTCTTATTACACAATAGTAATAAAAGGAAAGACAGTTAAGATTTGATTTTAGGTATAGTGCGTCTGAACGCTCTGAACGTGAAAACAATCTTTCCTGTCTTAGTAGAAGTAACACTAAAATGTCTTCGATATGGACGCAATAGCGACATCTGATAATAAATCCGGAAACTATTTGTCGAAACCAAATTCAGATTTCTACTTTAATTTGTGCCTTCTAAGAATTGCAAGACAAAAGAGATGTTGACAGAGCGTTTGTAAAAAGTTACTCCGAAGATTCCTTTTAGGATGAAATACGTATAAGCGGATATACGGACGCACTATACGTGATATCAAATCTTAACTGTCATTTCTTTTATTTCGGTATACTCTTTATGAGTAGTAGAAACCAATTCGCTAAGGATTTTTGCTTAGTTGAGGAGACATGTTGTGGAATGCAATTTTAGATTTCCCAGTTTTTGGATTTACAATGGTAATGCCTCGGTGCCTGTTGTTCACTCCGTACATCTTAAAGAAATGTATGAGAATCTTAAGTTGTTGCTTAAATAATGTATAGCGAGTATTGTTGGTAAATCTGTGGAGACCTTAAAAAAATATCCATGTTTTTTGGGTCAGAAGTCTGGAGTACCCATGTTTTTTGTGCGAATGGGACAGTTGAGTACCAAATTTACATTACGTTAGGAAAGTGTAGCTACTTAGAGGAGGACTTACTTATACCGGGACAAAAAAATATGCAACGTAATTAGTTGACCCACAATTAGTCCTTTTACCTCTCTTTGACATAAAGTTGAGATTAATGAAGCAGTTTAACACAGCTTTAAATAAAGAAGGTGGCTGCTTTAAATACCTTTGTTACAAATTTTCTGCACTTTCTGAAGCTAAACTTAAAGAAGAATTTTTGTATGCCCTCAAATTTTAACCTTAAAATCAGGCAGATTGTTCCAGAATACAATGATTCAGGATAAATCTGAAGCATGGAGTTATTTCGTAGAGGTTGTAGACGGTTTCTTTGATAACAACAAGTCTCCAAATTGCAAAAAAATTGTAGCCCACAGAATTGAATATTATAAAAAAACTGGGTTGCAATATGAGCATCAAACTTTCTTTTCTTTTCTGGATTCACAAGTTGAGTATTTTCTCGAAAATTTTTGAGTTATCAGCAAGGAACAGGGAGAGAGTTTCCATCAGGACATAAAGGAGATGGAGAGACGTTATTAAGGACAATAGGATATTAGAATAATGGCTGATTACTTCTTAACTTGAAGAGGGACAAAAATCAATAAAAAAACTACAAAACGCAATTTTTACGAAAAAATAGAACGATTTTATTCAAAAAGAAACTACGATTGGCTAACGCACATTATACTGCATTGTTTTTTATGAACAACTCAATTTTGCAGTGTAACTTTATATTAAAATTAGTTTCAATAAATATTTCTCGGTATTAAATTTAAAACTCACCTTTCTTGAAAATGAAACGTGCTGGAAAAACTAAGCGCAAATTCATGATCAGCACACTTCATGGTTCACACACACACATATATATATATATATATATATATATATATATATATATATATATATATATATATATATTATATATATATATATATATATATATATATATATATATAGAAAATGGAAAAGGATAATGCGAGTGAATAATAAAAGTAAAAAGTAATGGCATGTCTCGCAAAATAGAAAACCAAAAATGGTATATCGATGGAAGGCAACCATATATACGTATTTCTGACTATTGACTTAATATGCTCCTTTTCTAACTTGGCTGCACCGTACTGAAGACGACCAATAGTCAGAAATACGTATATACGGTTGCCTTCCATCGATATACCATTTTTGGTTTTCTATTTTGCGAGACATGCCATTACTTTTTACTTATATATATATATATATATATATATATATATATATATATATATATATATATATATATATACATTCAAGTCTTTTCTTATTTTACTCATTTTGATAACCATACGATCACAAAATAATATTATTAATATTATTATTAAAATTGACTTTATTTATTACACTTAAAATAGCTATAAGAAAATATTCCAAATATTTTAGTCATAAAGCCAAAAAGATATAAACAACAATGGAATAAAAAAATCGCAAAGCTTTAGATATTATCAAAGAAGGAATGTATTATTGGGCCTAAGAAATACGCAGAACATACAAATTGAAATATAATGACTACACTTTTTTAAGAAAAATAAAAAGATACTAAAAATAAAACTCTCTGGCGTATACTTCCTGTTACCGGAAAATATCAGAAAATATGTATGTGAATCCTCGTCCAGAAAATTAAAATACACCAACGTTTCTCTTAAAAAATATTATCGTAAGGAAAACGACCATTTTAAAATGTTGAATTAATTAATTTGGCAATATGAGAAAAAGAATACATATTTACCTTTAAAAAAATTCTTACTTTGATAACTTAACGTTACTTTCGCGGCAATGTTTATTAAGAAATATAAACATTGCTAAAATGTAACAATTTTAGGAATTACAAGAGTTACCGAAAATTTTATTGAATCAATATAAAATAAAATGTTAGCGAATAAATTTAGAATTTCAGCCAAACAGGATTAAAAGGATCAGGATTAACCAAACAATACTCCAACATATATTTGTGGAACAAGCGGGATTTCGACCAATCCGTAGCTGAACAGATCTAGTTCTAGCACTGACTAACTATGTAGAAACGGGCTTTCAAAATCAACTCAAAATATCTACTGTTTTCATTTATTTTAATTAATGCGAGGGATTTAATGCACAAAGATCACTGATATCATCAATAGTAAGTTATGCAACAGATGTTTACGAGGCATAGTATATTATGTTGTATGCAACAGGTTTTTGTTATATAAAACTGGTTTCCAAGTCATAAAGAAGCCTTACGTGATATTTAGATTCTGGTTATTAGCTCTTCATCAGAGTCACAATTTGCATTTTTAGCTAGCTGCCAATGTATTTAAAATAGTTTACATGTGCTATCTCCTCTCCATTAAGGAAAAGCAAACCCTGATCTATATCAATTTTTCCAATCGCCATCCACTTTATCTTTGAAATGTTAAATTTAAGGCCCCTCCGGTAACTTGCTTTATTGACCAGATTAACTAATGTCTGGAGATTTATAGATGGATTTTCTGCAAGAACGGCTGTATCTTCAGCGTATCTGTTATCGTTGATTACTTTTCCACCTAGTCTTACTCTTGTCTGTCATTCAAAGCCTCCCAGAACACAACTTAGTCGTACACCATGTTTTATGGAAAGTTTAACAGTACGAGTATGTTTAATTTGGATAGAAGCTACTTGATTGTAATATAAGTATGTTAGCAATCATATATCGTAGTGGTCAAGTCCTGCTGCCGGAGGCAATCGAAACGTGTTTCATGTTGTACTCGGTCTGTTATTGTAAAACTTTGCAAGTAGAGAAAAATACCCTCTGCAAAAAATATTGCAAGACAAGCGGTTAAACATCTGGTGGAGGAATTAACGATCAGTATTGCTATTTATTGTTTTAAATGTATTGTCATCTTTGTTTATATAGAAAACTTAACTGTGATGTTGCAATACGCTAAAAAAATAAGTTGTAATTTCATTGCGTATCAGGTATATTTTATATAAAATATAAAGAGCAATCACGTATGATCAATCACAAAGCAGATAAAAGAGGGGTCCCCAACGCGAAACGCGAAGAAGAATGTAAAAACGAACATATGGGTGAATGTACAAGAACACTCATAGCAGGCGTGAAATACTGAATAGGGCATGGTCATAGGGACTATCTACTTATACAACGCACGGCTGTCTTAGAGCCGACCTGGTAAAGATACAAAAGCAAGAAGTCGGCAACTGCGTTCACTGCAGTGTTAACGACACGGCGAAAACTTTGTGTTTGATTGCATAAGTTTTCCGAACGAGGGATCAGAGCTATAAGAAAGGGTCAGGAAGGTCGAATAATATAATGGAAGTAGTGGGACGGGGAGAAAATGAATACAAAGAAATCCTGAGAACAATAACTAAAATAATAAAAAGGAAAGAGGCTCTAGAAAGAGAACGACAGCAGAAAAAACCGCTAAAGGAGAAAATAAGAAGAGAAAAACGCCACGCAGAAGTATCAGGATGGTCTAAATAAGACTACCGACGTGTGTGTCGCTGAGGGTGGTTTTAGTAGGTTGGCAGTGCATCATGGACGCACCCCAGATAATATATAGAACCTTGGCGCATGGTGAATGAAAGACGCAGTGTAATCAAAATAGATCAGATGCTGTATAGAAATAGAAGTTTCCGATGTGGAAATCGAAAAGTCAGAATAAATTTATTTTTAAATAAAATTGTGTCTTATTCCCAATTAAAATAGTAAATAAATTATACTCTTCGGGCGAAACTTGATTAAGCGAAGGTATAATTGAAAGAATATGTCAGGATAAAAATGTCGAAAATCGTTTTAAGATGAACTATCTAAGGCAAAAGCTTACAAAAATGAAAAAATACTAATTATTTTCACCTATATTGGCAGTACATATAACTTTTTGAATGGCTATTTACTAACCTTTCAGTTAGTTCAGACCGGTGATTTCCTGGAAGATATGAATGCTGCTGTCAGTGGCGGATCCAAGGGGGGTCACGTGGGTCATGACCACCCCCACAACAAAATTAAATATCAATCAAATAATCCTAAAAAAAAATAATTTAAAACCCATCAACCCTATAAGCAGGAAGTCAAGAGTTAAAATGATTCAAACTCATTTATTCTTAGGGTAAGTGTAGAATTATACGGAAGCCTTTTTAAATTGCTCTTTAAAAAAATCAACAATTCTAAATACAGTAATACCTCGACTAAGACGTCCACGAATTCAGAGTTATGCGATTTTTAAATTTTGTCAATTCGTCATTTGAGTGGCAAAGAATCGTTCGATTATCGATGAGATAGAATTACCGTCCACACATTATTGCTTATTCAATGTACATGACATGACTTTTCGCACGAAATCCGCACATTTTTATTTTCTATTAGGTATTTCTTATCTTCAGTTTTGTCTACGAATTGATTGTTTGTAATTTGAATATGTATTATAACTGTTGAGACTGTGTGCTACATTTTATAATTTATCTATAATAAATATCAAAGTGAATATTGTTGTTGCATTAGCTCTGTCTGATACGTTAGTGAATACAAATAAAGAAACTGGGGGCTGTTGTCCAAGGTATTTGTGAAACTGTGAAACAGTAGTTTGTCTTAGTGATCTTTTAGGTACAACTGTATCACTTATTCGTCTTCTTTAGTCACCAAAATTAGATTTTAAGTAGGCTACTGAGGCCATAGAGGACACTAAATGCATTCTTCAAAATAAAAAATCAAATGCTGAATCTGTTTTTAGCAAAGTTTACTCTGAAGTAAACAAATAGCTGAACAACTAGACATTGAACTGAAGATGCCTTGTATAGTTTCTCGTCAAACCTGTCGTCAAAACCAATCTGCTAACTCTTGCGAAGAATATTTCCGAAGATCTATTTATTTACCCCTTTTAGACAATATCTGAACTGATTTAGAAGAACGACTTTCACCGAAAGTTATAAATCTATTTAATCTTCGAGTTGTTTTACCTAAAACTGATAACACACCAGAAGATAAAGTTGCTTTAAAAAAACTTGTTGACACCTTCCAGGATATTATTGGACCAACTACTTACTGCATATTCCACAGTAGAACAAGAGTTTTCACAGTGGATTCAAAAGTGGAAAAGAGTCGTACAAAATAATGGAAAACTTCCTGATTGTATTTTAGAAGTATTACAAAACTGCGATATTCATATGTATTCAAATACCAGAATATTTCTGCAAATATTAATTAGTCAGTGCAGCAACAACAGAGCGTTCTACGCTTAAGCGTCTAAAGACTTGGCTTAGAAGTAGAATTTCTGCGGAAAGGTTAACTAGCACACACATATTATATAATATTTACTTATCTTATTCTTATAGTATTTTTAATGACTGAACTTTTATTTACCACTCGTTGTCGGCTGTTGCTGACAATTCGTGAGAAAAATTTCAATACCGAGTACAAAAATATTTTACTCACTTATAGCCTATTATGCCTAATTATAGAAATATCTATTCCTGAATTATATTATGTTTTTTGTTGAATAAATTAATTTAAATAAAATGCTGTTTACACTTATTCCTAAGGTTTCTTCTTCATTACAGAAGGATGACTATAACTACAGCAAATTGCTCTCTATCTTGAGCTGTTTTTAGTATCGAATGTGTGTCCATGCCTATCCAGTCTCTTACATTCTTCAGCCAGGAGCATTTTTTTCTTTTTGGACCTCTTTTTCCTTCTACTTTCCCTTCCATTATGAGTCGTAGAAAGTTATATTTTTCTTCTCTGTAAATATGTCCTAGATAACTCGTTTTTCTGTTGTTTACATTATTTAGGAGTTCTCTCTCAGTCCTCATGCTTCTCAGCACCTCGTTATTGGTCACATGCTCTGTCCACGAAATCTTCAGCATTCTTCGAAAAACACACATTTCAAAGGCTTCTATACGCCTCATACTTGTAATTCCGAGAGTCCATGTTTCCACTCCGTATAGCAATAAGGAATAAAGGAATGTTTTTACAAATTGATATCGGATATCTAACGATAAGATAGAGATTATTAGGAATGTTAAATACATTAATTAATGTTTACACTTACATTGAGTTATTGCATTTAAATTACTTAACTTTGGTTTATACTTATTTATCCTTGGTTTGTTCTTGATTTTGTAGCTATAGGATAGGTGAGTTTAAATTGTCTTTAAAATAACTACTTTAAATTGACAGTCCTTGATTTTTCAGTATTTATATTTTAATAACTTTCCTTTGGTTTAATAGTCTGTACACTTTATTTTACTGTCATAGAGTGTGTGGGTTTAAATTATTATTTTTTGTTTAAGTTTAAGATCCCTTAATGTTGTACCCTTCTTTGCACCCGTATGGTATTTGGGTTTTAATAACTTTTCATTTGTTTAATATATCGCTTAAAATAATTATTGAGAACATGATTCCCGTACATGAGGCACAAATTATATCAAAGGTTCAAAAATCTTAATTCTATATCAAAATCACCCTCAAGACCCATG
Organism: Diabrotica undecimpunctata; assembly: GCF_040954645.1. NCBI lineage: Eukaryota > Metazoa > Arthropoda > Insecta > Coleoptera > Chrysomelidae > Diabrotica > Diabrotica undecimpunctata. The sequence goes on along the minus strand of NC_092805.1, from coordinate 149,122,494 downwards.
CACTAACCCCCCCCTAGCAACATATTTCTGGGGATCAGCCATTGAAAGGTGCAAAATTTAAAACCTGCATCAAAATCACCCTCAAGACCCATGACCCCCCCTGAAAAAAATTTCTGGATCCGCCATTGGCTGCTGATTTGGAGGAATACTTTGAGTCGGCATTTAAAGAAGACAAAAAAGAGATAATATGTAGGATAAAAGGTTAAAAAACAGCGTACAGTAATGTCAATTATTCATTTTAAAATATTTCCTGAATTTGCACAACTATATCAGCTGGAACATATCAGACATATTTATAAAAATCTAAGGTCTCACTCACTACAGACAGCTTAAGCTGTTTTTTATAGATGCCGACTAGACTATTTGGAAAATCAATTAAAAATTGTCTAGAGTATGATAATACGTAATATTTCATTGTATATTCCAATGAATTTTGTTTCTGACATCTAGTTTCTAAAATAGTCCTAAAATAGGTCCAATCGTGTTGAGTTGTTTTAGTTCTGATTTATAATTGTATTCATGCACATAGTAGATAGATTAATACCAGAATTTGAATTGTATATGATTGGCACGAGAATATTAACTCAGTGGGGAATCTACCATTCAAAGCCGTAGGGAGGTAAGAAGTAAGAGTTTAAACACTTCGATAAAGTTGTCGACAGTTAATGGAATATGCTGATTTACTATTAATGTTAATTTAAACAGGTATATAATTTTTTTTTATCAAATTGGTATAATTATACTTCATAATGAATATTGAGCCTCGTTATAGAAATTCAAACAGAGTGACATGCGACTTCTGTTGAAATCGTACCCATGATTGTCCCACTGATAAAAAATATTCGACATTTTCTTTATAAAAAACTAGTTAAACCAGGATGGCATATTAATTTAAAAAGCGAGAATTTGAACTATTTGCGTCAATGTTAAAAAAGGACAAGTTTCATTTCGACTAGAGCTGACAAATTGACATAGTTTTTTAGCACTGCCTATCATTCTTTATCAATGGTTGCGTTAACAAACGTAATTGCACATACTATACAGATCCGAATCCTGCAATTATTAAATATTGCTTTCATTTTGGTATCTTCATTTAATATACAGGATTGGTCACTCAAAAGAGTATTCTGACGTTTGGCAATATTAAGTTTTGTGAAAATTCTGAAACAGGTCGAATTTTATTTCAATTGGATGATCTTTTAACGATATTGCCATTTGTTATTTATTACGCAATTCCCTTCCAGTACCTAAAACCCTTAATCGTATATAGGGAATATACTATGTGTGGAACATTATTAGACAGCTACTTTGCTAGAGAATTCATGAGTATCCATGTTTTCCTTTTCACATTATCACACAGAAATGTCTAGAGGTAGAGATCGATACAGATGGACTATACACGACTGTATATGACATCAGGACGACTGCTCTGGTGGTCCAAGACAAAAGAAAGAGACAGTAGAAGTAAAGACATCTGTAGAAATCTGGAAGTCAAAATGGTCAGTAAATAAATCAGATCATATGCAGGCGACCATAAAAATATGATCCATAACCATACCTTGATGCTTTTCAGCTACTAAGACATCAGTAGATTAATAATAGGGCTAAACAGAAAGTCATTTGACCCAGTGTAAGATCCAGCAACTATGTTATTATTGACTCAAAGCTTGTTGTTCGTACATAAAATCACAGAAGGTAATCACTTGTGAATTTTACTGGCTGCCACACTGAGATACTATGCAAGTAAGAGGAAACTACCTAGCTAATTGTATCCCCAGGATACAATCTCGCGCACCCATCAAAAAAAAAGGGATTGCTAAAGGTATAATCACACAGAAAGTGGAGTGGCGTTCTTTATCGACGAAGCATATAAAAATGTGAATCAACTCAACGTGGAATACCGTTTTTACCAGAAATATTTGTAGTTTACGATCCATGGGATAGGGCAAAACTGTTTGTTTATAGCCAGCGCAGCCAGTCCCGCATTTGTTGGTAAATTAACACAATTCAAAAAAAATTGAAAGCTATTTATAGCACGTACTTATCCAATCAAACCTTCCGGCGTCACTAGAGACAGGTACAGTCAGTATCGTGGTAATTTTACTATGGAGTGTTTTTTATTTTTACTTTTATTTTTATACAACAAAGTTTTGTTGGAATTTTTATCATTGCATAAATTACTCAACTTAATAAAACTTATACCGGCAACACTGGAGGTCTAAACACTGATTTTGAGGAAACACGTTTCATTGTGTTAGTTATCAAAAAGTAAATATTTATCAATTTCTCAATAACATGGTTTATCAATCATGCTCTCTTTCCTTTTCACTGTTAATATTTTTTGTTTCTCTTAGCCGACGGTCGGCTAAGAACGACCAACAAATAGCACCTTTCCACGAACTGTGTGGTGCCGTCTTAAGAATTCCTTAGTTTTCATACAAATTTAAACTAATACGTAATTAGAAGATTGTTACCTCGAATGTGCGAAGTCTATTACAAAGACAAATAATGTTATTAAAGAAATCAGATAACTCTAAATCTGTGTATCTAAGTGCAGTAAAGTATGAGGACCAAAAAAGAAAGGAAGTAGCCATAATAGAAATTAAAGAAGTTAACAACTACGTTCTTAATTTTTTGGGAATATTAAATAAGGTACTGGAACTCAATGCTACACAACTTAACATAAATATTCTTCAGGTGTACGCTATAATCTCCGAAAGCTTAGTGCCAGAAGTAGAAATATTCGATAGCAACTAAAGGATGCCCTAAAGCACACTAAAAAATAGTAAGTTAATGTCCTGCTGGGAGACTTTAACACTAAAGTGGGTAAAAAAGTCGTAGACAGTATAATGGGACAGTTTGAATTGGGAATAAGCAACGATAGAGGTAATCGACTTTGATTACAGTTTGATCAACAAATAGACTTTATTATAATGGATCATTTTTCACGTTACCGCCTCAAAGACTTTATGCCTGAAATCTTCAACTGACTGTTCCCAAAAAGCTATACCATCATAAACAAAGGATTTCCTAAATTCTCCAAAAATATATCAACGGTTGGATGTTCCCTCAGACTATATTTTTTTTGCTGGGTTTGCTGGGAGTCCAGCTACACATAAAAAAGGATATTAAACAAAAAACTTAAGTGTGGAAGAAAACGTAAACTAAAAGGAGGGAAAAATATAAAAAAGTAATTGTGGATGACAGAAGAAATTTGAAAAATCGTAAAATATTAAAGAAAATACGGAAACAGAGATAAAAATAACACTGCATTAAGAATAATTCTAGGAACTTACAGAACAACGCCTATAGAAAGCCTATACCGAGAACTGGACGAACAATTACTATCTTTCAGACGAAAAATTCTCAGTTCATTATATGCCTCGCGAGTAGTATCGCTTGCATCAATTCATGCTCATAAAAACATAAAAACACTTTTTGTAATCGTTTCAACCTTTTATATTAGAATTCACTGCTACATATCAACGTTAAAATTTCAAAATTTTCCCAGAAGATGATTAATTAATGGACACTGCATTCCTCCATGGTATATCAAAATCCCACATGTAAACACCCAATTAACTTAATATAACAAATATGATACCAATCCATACAAGCAAACTCAGAGAGAATAAAGAAGCTACTGGTTCATGGAACCCATATTCAATCAACAGATCTCACCAAGTTATCCTATCTCGTCTTTGGTTAGAACACTGCAAACTTCACTGGGTATTCAAACAATATAAAAGACATTCTCAACCTTCAAACCGACTATAAACGTCTTTTCCAATTCCTTGACAAATGTAACTTAGCAAGTAAGATATAATGTACTTAAATTCATACGCTGTACACCTATTGTAGTTTATCTGCCCCACTTATGACCTTGGTGGTTAATTGCAGCTATTTTCTAAATAAAAAAAGATGAAAATATTAAAAGACGGCACAAAGAAATTAATAGAATGATCCACAAAAAGATCGAAAAATCAAAAGTGTTGTGGCTTCAGAACCAATACATTAAAATAAAATACCTGGAACAAGAACATTACACTTTCAATTTACACAACAAAATCTAGGCCATAATGGGAGTAAACAACTCGCAAAAAAATAACTTAATACTGGATAAGCACATCAAGTGCCATAGACACAATTTGGATTCCGCGATACCTTAGGCACCCGAGAAGCTCTATTCGTTATACAAGTGCTTATCCCGAGGTGCAGGGATGTTAACTGTGGTGTAAATATTTGTTTTATCGACTACAAAATGGTATTTGATAGAGCGAAACATGACAGGCTCATATCCATCTTGAAAGAAGTGGGCTTGGATGATAGAGACTTGCGAATTATATATAATTTATATTACAATCAAACTGCCAACATTAAAGTGGATGGCCAATTGACAGAGACAATCTCTATAGATAGAGGAGTGAGACAGGGATACATTCTGTCTCCAGTACTATTTAACATATACTCGGAGCGTATCTTCGAGCAAGCACTGGGGCAACTATATAAAGATATGAAAACGACGCAGTAGATTTTGCAGATAGCCTTACAAACATTAATGTCGCGCATATCAGATTTAAGTCGAGAATATGGACTGGATCTCAATACGAATAAAACAAAGTATATGGTAGTTAGTAAGCGCGAATTATTAAATACACATATTTTAGTAAACCAACAGCCAATTGAAAGGGTAAACAGTTACACATATCTTGGTACTCACATAAACCGTAAAAAGAAGAAGGACAAGCACTACTAACTGCTTTGCGAAAATAAACGAATACTTAAAAAATGTAAGGAATGGAAGAATTATTTGAAGAAGATCAGCAACCAAAAACCTATGTACTTGCATGTGCAAGACCAAAAATAACTATCAGCGAGGTAAAACATGCAATAAAACGACTAAAGAACAATAAAGTATGGGGTCAGATAATATAATGGGCAAAATACTATTTGTAGATCTATTTGAATATGACCAAATAAAATTTATGAATTCGGTAAACTACTTACATACTGGCTAGTTACCACTTTCATTCTATACTTCCTCAAAAAAAAAAGTGTCGTCAGATGCTCCGATCACAGGATTATAAGCTTAGTGAATAATTCACTATATTCTATGGCTCAATAAGTGTGATTCATTCTCGAATGCACAACAAACTTTAGGAAAACAGTTATGTTTGAATTATAACCTTTACAGTAAAAATCAAGCGCAAGAAAAAGAAAGGATGCAAGAGAAGGGACAAAGCTTAGATGTATCGTAGCACTTAGATTACGCAGTTATAATAAAGGAAACGGTGTAGAAAGTTTTGTGGTAGTAAACAATAAATTAAAAGAAAAATTTTATAGGACATAGAAATATAGAAACATAGAACATAGAAAACTATATAGAACAATTCGGCTCTGAAGTTAGAAACGAGAGAGGAGAAACCTTGGTTAACTTCCTACAAGCCCACAAATACTATGCAATGAACACATTCTATAAGAAAAAACCTCAAAGAAAGTGGACGTGGATATCCCCAGACGGAAAAACTCGGAACGAAATAGATTACATACTGTGTAACAAAACAGATATCATACAGGACGTAACAGTAATAAATACTGCGTCAGTAAGTAGCGATCACCGAATGCTTAGAGCCAAATTAGAAATAAAACATAATAAAAATAGAAATAAATTTAGAAAAACTTGGAATATAGACACAGAATATAGACAAAATCTAACCGCTAACAGAAAACGAAAATCTAAAATAAGTGTAGAATCACAAAACATGCTGAAACAAAGAAAAGATCTTCTGAGACAAAACAAAAGAGACACTGCAGAATTTAAGGAACTTAATCGAGTAATAAGAAAACAGATAAAAGAGGCCATTAAAAAACATCAAGAAGACCGTATAGAACAAATCATAGAGAAAAACCGAAGTCTCAAATGCACCAAACCGAAACTAGGAAAGAAAAACATACTAACCATTAAAAATGAATAAGGACAACTAGAAAAAAGTAAATTAAATCTGATGTTGCAAACTCAATTGAAAAGTTCTATGCCAATCTGTACCATTCCAGAAACGATCCCCCTAACTCCTCAAAACAGAACTTGAAAAGGCGGATAACAAATGTCAACTCAGAAATGATGCCCAAAATAAGCCACGAAGAAATAGAAAGAGCAGTAAAAAAATAAAAAGTAATAAAGCTCCTGGAAGCGATGGAATCCTAGCAGAAATGCTGAAGGAAGGCGGAGAAGAAGCCATCACATATCTAAAAATACTATTTAATAAATGTCTATTCCAATGCAACATACCCGAACAATGGAATACTGCTAAAACATAAAAAGGGAGACACCACAGATCTGAAAAATTATCGACCAATTTCACTTCTTTCACAGCTTTACAAAACCTTTACAAAGATTATTACAAACAGGTTAACAATTAAATTTGACGGATATCAACCAGTGGAACAAGCCGGATTTAGAAAAGGGTAAAGCACCTGTGACCATCTATATATTTTAAAAATCCTAATAGAAAAGACTAACGAATACAATCTCCTATTATGTCTAGCTTTTATAGATTATGAAAAAGCTTTTGATAGCGTAGAACTGTGGGCAATAGAAGAAGCATTAGTCAACAACCGTATCGACTCTAGGTACAGAATATTAATACATAATATTTACGAACAAGCTGAAATGATAGTGACGTTGGGTAATGGAATCGAAACAAGACCAGTAAAAATCAACCGAGGAGTTAGACAAGAAGACACAATATCTCCAAAATTATTTACAGCTGTCCTAGAAGATATCTTTAAGTCAATAGACTGGGAAAATAAAGATACGCAGATGATGTAGTACTAATAGCCGACACGTGGAATGCACTGAATACGATGAATGAGGAGCTAAACATAGAATCCCTAAAAAAAGGACTGAAAATGAATTTCAGCAAAACTAAAGTAATGTCAAACAAAGATGACAAACCTATGATAAACATCGAAGGGACAGAGATAGAACACGTAGATGAATATACATATCTGGGTCAAAATGTGAAGGTAAGCAAAGAAAATCAGACTACCGAAATAAGCAGACGTGTAAAAATGGGATGGGCAGCATTCGGAAGACTCTCATACATACTTAAAAATAAAAATATACCTCAAAGACTGCGAACCAAACTATTTAATTCCTGTATCCTACCTGTACTTACATATGGAGCTCAAACCTGGACATTCACTAAAATAAACATGGAGAAGATCAGAAAAACTCAGAAAGCTATGAAACGACAGATGCTGGGTATCTCACTCAAAGACCATAAAACCAATGAAAACATTCGTAATAGAACAAAAGTAAAAGATGCTGTCGAACTGGCAGCTAAACTGAAATGGAAATCGGCTGGACATAACTTACGTCTTACGGATGGCCGATGGAATAAAGAAATCGGGAATTGGCGGCCATATGAAGCCAAAAGACCACGAGGAAGACCGCAAATGCGATGGAGCGATGATATTAAAAGAACTGCAGGGCCAATGTGGAAACGGACAAACAAACTTACAAACAATAGAGATGAATGGCGAGAATTAGAAGAGGCCTATATTCGGCAATCCGAATAGAGAAAAGGGCTTAAAAAAATAATTTTAATTTACTTCAAGTAATCAATGCATTATCAAGTATCGCCTCGTCTTCTTCTTGTCGTGCCTTTCCATTTCTGACATTGGCGGCCATCATGACAATCTGTACTTTGCACACTGTTGCTCTGTGTATGGTTAAATATTTATGGTTGTTGTGTTGAACCATGTACGTAGATTTTTCAACCTGGAAATCCATCGCCCGCCTGGTCTTCGTTTTCTCTCGTCGTTGGTTGTTTTTATTGTGGTTAACAGCTCTTTTTCTATTTGTATTATTAATAAAATATCTTGATTAGTAAAGTGCTTGGTATAAGATATCTTTAGGATTCTATTTTATAAATTGAAAGCTTCAATTTTATTGCAGGTAACATGTGTGAGAGTGTACGATTTAACTCCGTACATCAGTATGAAAAAACATCTAGAAAAAACCTTAACTATTTTTTTTCTATCTGTGTAAAATTTCAAGCTGCTTCAAATAAAAGCTTTAAATTTAAAACAAATTTGCAGATTTTGTCACAATCTATGTATTATACGAATTGGTTCGGAAATTATAACAAACCACGAAATTCGACGTGATACGAATAAATTGTAAAAAATTAATTCACGAATTGAATAGTGCAGTTGCTGGGGAGTACACAAAAGAAAGGCAAATACTGTTTAATTGCTAAAGTAAATTCCATTTGGCGACTTTTCGGTTTTTTTTTTTCGATTGAGTTGCGAGGAAACATTCGGAAATTAATTTACATTCGGTCATTATATTATTAAATACCATATTTATTGACAAGAATAAAACTATGCTAAAAAATAAGGAAAACAAATTACACAATATATATATATATATATATATATATACAGTGGAGATAAAAGTTTATGGTCGGTATGGACCTTACGTGAGATGGTTTAAACCTGTTTAAAAAGAGAGAGGTATATTAGGTCCGCCCTTTAAATATCGCCGAAAATACATGAGTGGAAATAATAAAAAAGGGAAAGTTCAACGTTGCCAAACTTATTGGTTTTATTTGACCTGTTGTCTTTTTAGCATTTGAACAATGTTCTAAAATAATTAAATTTGGGCGAAATGGATTTAAATAGCAGCTTACTGTTTTTTATTGGGAATATGCCACAATGTTACTTTACAATAAGTGTTATTTAACATTTTGATTTCCACTTCGGAAATCGTTTTATATAAATAAAATTTATTAATGTTTCGTATTTTAAGTACGATTTCCGAATTAAAAATCTAAACATCAAAATAAGCTTATTTTAAAGTCACATTGTGCCTTATTTTCATTAAAAATTATAAACTGCATTATAACGCCGACAATAAAAAACGCTTCATACAAAATTATTTAGCGTAGGGCCTGCGTGGCGCAAGCGGTAGGATGCTTGCCTCGCATGCTGGTGGTCCGGAGTTCGAATCCTACCGCCGGCAAGAACAACTAGACATTTTTAAAAATGTCTATAGGCCCCAGGTCGACTCAGCCTGAATAAAATGAGTACCTTGGGTAAAACCAGGGGTAATAATAGGCGGTTGAAGCGTAGCACTGGCCATGTTACCTTCCTTGTATACCGTAGGCCCTAGATATAGCAGACTACCCTGCTATACTCCCAAAGCCGCGAAGCGGTATAAAACGGGAGACTATTATATATTACAAAATTATTTGGCAACGTCGCGTTACAGCAGCAATACCATTTTAGCAACACCTGAACCGGTATTCGACAGCGATAACTAAGAAACTAGAGGTGGGACGTTGACATTTTTATCGTTAACGAAACTGAATCGTTTTTCGTAAACAAGTAACTAGTTGATTGTTACCAGTAGTTTCAAATAAGCGAGTACATAAACAAACATAATGGATATTATCGTTTATGTGTATATTTATTAAAGTGAAAGAAACTAATGAAGGATATATTTATTATAACTTGAAAAATAAACTAAACAATACAAATAGTAAATCGTATTTAGATTTACATTACACGTTATTATTAAATCGCGAATCGTTTAAATTAACATTTAAAAACATAATTTTTTCTACTTTAGTTCTTGTTAACCGTGTTCTTCTTTTATTTAAAATTAAATCAAATTTTGAACATGTGTTCACATTTACAATATTTTGTGAATATAGTGGTTAAGTTAGGATATACATGGCGATGAAGTCATCTTTATCGGTTTCTTTTTCTTATACTGGTTAATTTTCAATAGTACAATCTTCTTGTTCTTTAATTATAGAAGTAACCAGCTTCTTAACTCTTTCTTTTGTTTTTTTAGCTTCATTTTTGTCAGAAAATCTGCCAATGTGCCACTCTGTTGTATTCCTCTAAATCTTTTTGCTTAACCCGATATTAGTAATTGTACTACGTCGGATACTATGGATGCAAGGTTACTGTTTGCTAAAATTTTATTTCAAGATTCTTGCAGGCAGCGTACTATAACAATCACTGAACTACCCTTCAAGTATTTTTGGCCACTCATTGTACTTGTTATTTCTTTAAAAGGCCGTAAAATTTAGGAAAGTTGAGAACAAATAATCCAGTCTTCATTATTTAGATTTGGTCTAACTCTAAGTCTGTATTAACTAATACCAATGTGAAACGGATTGCCTCTTCTAACTCGGTCATTCTTTTTAACATGTAATATTCCGATAAAAACGGCAACACGGCGCTTTTATTCTTTTATCCGTTTCTTAAAAATACTTATGCACGATTTAACTTGTGAAACAATTGTGGATTTTTCAAAATTTTTTGAGTGTTAGTAAATGTAGTGGTTTCTTTTTACCAATATTTGTTGTTCTGTTTTTTAGACTGCATCCTTATCATGTAGTTCTTCACCAAGCTTTACATGAGAGAGATTTTAATGCAAGGCTGGATTACTGCAATTTGATGTTAGATCTGCTAGAAGAACAACCGCATATCATGTCAAAGATTTTGTGGACAGACGAAGCTACGTTTAATAGTGCCGGTGGTGTTAACCTGCATAATATGCATTATTGGGCTGAAGAAAATCCGCACTGGATACATGAGGTGCAGGTTCAAGGTAGATGGAGTCTTAATGTTTGGTGTGGTATAGTTGATGGAAAGATAGTAGGTCCATATTTCTTTGATAGAACTTTAAATGGCGAAACATATTTGGATTTTCTGGAAAATCAGTTGATTGTTTTATTGGAAGTCATTTCCTTCCTCTGGAAGACAAACAAGAAGAGATATGATATTACAACATGACGGGTGTCCTGCGCACTTTTCCAGACGAGTTCGAGATTATTTGTATGCAAGTTCTCCAAATAAATGGATTGGAACGGGAAGTATATTTTCATGGCCAGCTAGATCTCTAGACTTAACATGTCTGGACTTTTATCTGTGGGGAAGATTGAAGGACTTAGTGTACCAAACTCGACCAACCACGCGAGACGACATGAAACAGCGCATTATAAACGCAATAAATAGTATATCAACAGCTGAGATTGAAGCAGCCTCTACCCATGACAATTAAAACTAAATATAATTGTTTTATAGTACATGTAAATTAAATTATCCACACTCTTTCTAATAACACTAATTTCGTTAAAATCGGTTGATCCAAACGAAAGTTATAGGTATTTATCCACAAATACTTTCCCACTCTCCCCCACCCTTTATTTGAAAAAATAAAAAAAGTAACAACTTTGTGCGGCATTTAGGCCACTTTCTAGTTTAGTTATTTAACTCTTGGCATAATTGGGCATATTTTACAAAAAACTGGTTTTCAAATTTTTCTTCACAAGTTACGCCCCCTAGGGGTTAACCCAGAAACTTGAAAGTTATTTCCAGCGATTTCTCTTGGCCACTTTTACTAAGGAATTTTTTCTCCTAAAGTTATAACATGAATAGTTTCTGATATATAGCCGAGAGATTGGCTTATTGGACCACCCGGTACATATTTATATTTAAAATTGTCCTAACACGGTTTATACAGAATTGAGAATATAGATTATTGTGGCAATTACTAAATATCTGCGCAAATAAATTATAATGAAGGCATACTGTAAATTGATTATGGAGTAAATTAAAGGACATGTGGAAAAGCAAGTGAGAAATAGATTGGATATGCTACATTTAACTTTGACCTGCACGCATGTGTCTCTATTTGCCAGAATAATCACACATTAGAGCAAAATGAATGACCAGCATTCAATGTGTATTTGTATTGAAAAACGTGTTGAAAACGAACTACAAATTTAACTGCAATAAAAACTCGTGCATGAATATATGTGCAGTTTTTTTGGTATATAAAGTTGACTAGATTTATTATTGCTCAGAAAATTGATGAAAATCCTACTCGTATTAGAATTTTTTTTAGTGGCACATAGACATTAGTTTTTTAGCAAATTGCAATAGTTTCTCTAATAAGATTAGTACATAATTCTATCCCTAATACAAAATTAAGGATAATTAATAGAAGCAAACATAAATATAAAAACAAATACTGCTCAAAGAAACAATTGCAAACATTATGAATGCGGGCGTTGTATACCGCTCTCCAAATTTACAACGATCTCTTCTTATAGTTTTACATTTTTAGTGCTTGTTCTATATTGTTTATCGTTTTAAATTTCGATCTGATTTTAGTAAACAAATTATATATTTTTTAATTATATTCTGAATTATTTACTTTTTATTTTTCGAAAATTTAATTTATTTTAAGTTTAATTTAAGATGATAAAAGATTAATTTTATAAATCCATGAAAAAGCGTAAAGTCCCCACTTTTAAGAAAATCAAATTACTATCACTTTATTCAGATTGATTATCTTTTTAAACGGTAACTCGGTTTTAAGAAGATTACGAAAAGCTAGAGAAAATACCTGATTTGATAAAAGTTGGAAAACCAGAAACGGATGTGGCCCGTTTGTTTGAATTCTTGTCCGATAAATTTACGGAATCTCCACTATTCCTTTTTATGTGAGCTTCTAACGTTTGTGTTCCAGATACACATAAACTGTTTTAGATAGATTGAAACCTTATTTGAGAAATCGATTTGTAAATAACCAATATTTTCGTGAAAAATAGGAAGACGTTTATATCCTTTCTATATTTTCCTAAGATAATCCAGAAAATGTAATATGAAAAAAGCAACAGTTATGCTGCATTTTGCCGCTTAAGCGAACAGGAATCCTCAACAAAAATAAGGTTGTAGAAGTAACGATTATATGTGGGAACATATAATGGAATTTACATTAAATTTATAATGGAATTTATATTAAATTCATAATTTCATTTATTTGTGTTAAATAAATTTATTAAATTAGGATAAACTAAATAACGAGTCGATCTCTTTTCTTTATAAAACAAGAATGTCGTCAAAAACGAAATATATACAAGGAATAACATATTAAGAACGATATTAAAACATGAAAACACAAGTACACTTACCAGCAGAAGTAGCCATTGGAAGGAAAAATATCCTGATAAATTATCCTCCTCTCCTCCTTATTTTTTCAGCCCTTGTCAGAGAGTGGTGACATTCTAAATATTATTAGTTTGCTGCCCTTATTGGCTGCAATCCTGTTTAATATGGTTGGCTTCATGTAGGGATTTTTTTACCAGACTCTTCATTTATTCTGCCCATCATGTTGGAGATGATGCTTTTGGTCTCCGGCCGTCTACCTTTCCTTCTATTACCAATAGTTTTATAGTGCCCTTCTTCTAGCTATGTGGACGAAGTAAATTAGGTATGATCGGTTTACTTTTTTTATTAGCCTGTTTTTTATATGAAGTTCTTCCAGAATTGACAGGTTGGTTCTATGTTCTATTCAGGACATGCGTAGAATACTTCTATAGACCCACATTTTGAAGGCTTCGATCTTATTCATATCGATATTTTTGAGAGTCCATGTTTCAGCTGCGTATGTAGCAATGAGAAAAATAAAGGCATCGACCAACATGAGCTTAGTATTCCTTATTAGTGTTTGATCATTCCATATATTTAACAGTTTAGCTGTTGCGGTTCGGGCCATTGCTAGTCTACGCTTAAGGTCTAAAACAATTTTATTAAAAAATCCTCTATACAAAGGTATATTTATTTAAAAAAATCTTTTTCGGGATACAACACAGAGTGTTTTCGAAATGAGTATTTCTGATGCCACTAAATATCTGGGTGAAAACCCTTTAAATGTTAATAAATTGGTTCTATTTTACATTGTTGCTGATAATTTTATAGGAAATTTTAAGCAGATTTTATCTTATTTTATTTTTAATAATTATTTTCTCACAGGTCATGGCTACTTCCGCAGCTACCTTTTAGGTTTAGGAGGGCTCAGTCGGATCATTGCCTTTACTGTGGTCTTTTGGATACTGTGACACACACGATGTAAGAGTGTGAGCGTTGGGTGGATGAAAGAGAAGTTTGAAAGAGAGTGTAACTGCAGAATGTTAGATTTCGTGAGAGATATGGTGAAGAAAATGATGAGGGATAAGTGGTAGTGGACACAAATCCACAAATTTATCAGGGAGCTGCTCTCCTTAAAAGAAGGCAAAGGGTTGAAAGTCTTTGGTGGTTCGTGTGGGTGTGGTTTCCCCGATGAATGTGTGGGAGAAAGAATGGGAATGGGGTGATAGCAGGGCATCAGGAGAGATGCTTTGCCTTAACTAGCCCTTCCATTCTGATAGCTGGAGTGACAGAGGAGAGGTTTTACAACTTCGTCAGGGTATAAGGAACCCAGCACTACCTGTGTAAGTCAAAGTTGTCTGTATGCAGATTTTCCTTTTTCTCTTTAAAGATGTAAATAAAAAAAGGTTGCTGGCCCTGAGACGTCGTCTGTATATGAACCAAAAAAGTTAAATAAAAAACAAAAATTAACAATTTTGGCTAGAAAAAAAGTAAAGATGTAAATATATAAATGGAAAGCTCAACAGAATGGGAACAACAATGGAAAACGTTGAGGAATTTTACACAGAATACCCATAAAAGGGTAAAGCTAAAACCAATACAAATGGATGAATGAATAAAATATTACTTAGAGTTATTACAATAAAAAAGACATGGTTACAAATACAAGTTGTAGATATATCTGAAAATAAAATAAAAAAGGATTCTGCGCTTAAAAGGATAAAAAATAACAGAGCAACAGGCCCTGCAAAACTACAAAAATATGCCCCTTCGGTCTTAATACAAGAATTAAAACAAATATTTAATAAATGCTTATATGATGCGAAAATACTGGAGGAATGGGAATGGGCTACTTAACCTCTATACATAAAAAGAGAAACAAAAAGGACCTCAATAAAGAGAGAGAAATATAAATTATACCTTCTGTAGGTAGGTTATATGGGAAAATCATAAGGAAAACATAGAGGAACCGCTTTGAACTTCAAAACAGAGTGGTTTTCGTTCAGTCTGAATCCAGACTATGGCAGCCACTCACACCCCGACTGTTTACGAGAAACCCGCGCACTAGGCAGCAGAATCCGTGTCTGCGGCTTCCACTAAAACGCACTTGTTCTTCTAGATTCTGAATGGAAATGAATATGGCTGCTTTCAGACTCCGCACACTTCGTGTCGTGTCAGTAAGACCTATCCCAACGTTTAAAATTCCCCATTAATTAGTGTTTAATGTTTGTATTGTAAACGTGGAGATTGAAACTTTAATAAACTTATTTTAACCTTAAATTGTGGCCTATTCCCATTAAAATAGTAATTACTTCAAAATGTCACAAGAAAATAGCTTAAGAACAACGTGTACTTAAGTATTACTCTTTGTAGAAATAGAAAATGGAAGAACATACAACAGAATATTGCGCATTAACAGAATTTGTAATAAAACCGTAATGGTTAGAATAAAGGAAGAGAAATTACTCGTAAAAGCCAATAAAACAAGAACATTAACACATTTTGCACATGTAATGGAGCACCTGAAAAAGTACCGCTTGTTACGTCTAGTAAGAGAACCAAATTTTATTCAGAAGACCACGTCTGGGAAGAAGAATATGGTGGCTTAAAAACTCAGGTAGCATTACTGTTCGCACTGTTTGCACTTTCTGTTCGTGATTTTTTAAACAGATATTTTGATAGGAGGTAAATCTGTAGACGGAGAATAATAGAGTGGTCCCCAAAAACTCCAGATCTTACGCTACTTGATTTTTTGTATCGGATTATTTAGAAAGACATCGATCTAAGACAAAATTCACAATATTTAAAAAACAGAATTAGATTGGAGGAATGATCCACAATGTTTAAGAACACTGTCGTCGTCGATTAAATTACTACAAAGAGGGACATGGGTGGACATTTGAACATTTAGGAAAAAGAAAATTTTACAAAAGAAATTTTTTTTCTTTAGCAGTCAAATGTATTTTGTATTAAATAAATTATATACATACTTCTTGTTGTATAAATCAACTTAATTATATATATATATATATATATATATATATATATATATATATATATATATAAAAGAAAAAAGAAGTACTTGTGACTCGTTTGGAAAAAATATATAACTGTTTTGGATGGTTTGGAGTCAATAAAAGGGCTATTGGTTAACTATTTTTTTTATATCTCGAGCTTTCAATTGTGTTTACAATTATTATCAAGAGCTAAAAAAGACAAAATATCTTACAAGGTTGAACTAGAAAGAAAAAAACAATTTTTGTTAACTTACCAAATAAAAATTTGTTTAGTAAATAAAAAATTGCTGCTAATACATCTTTAAAATAATTAATATAAAAATGTCCTAATCTAATAAATGCTTCTCTGAAAATTTGAATTTGAATTTATAAATAAGCAACCATTTAAAAATAGCAACCAATTACAAATAAGCCTAAATGTCATAAATGCCAACATAAAATTTTTATTTTTGACAATTATATTGCCAAAAACAAAATTTCATTTAAACATATTTTTTGTTTAGTACCAAAAAAAGAAGAAGATTTATTCACCGTTGACAGATGTCTGAAAAAATGTAACAGATATATGGAGAATTAAATATGAAATTTTACAAGTTTTATATATAAATCATAAAGAAAGAATATAATTATAAATTTTGCTTAGATTTTGAATTTCTGATCTTTTGTTTAAATTATTATCACTTTTGCTAATACAAACCATTTCCAAAAAAGTCCTTTTAAATTTATTACTTTCACTACATAAAATTTTAATGTTATCAAAATCCATAATATGGTCTTTATCGATTACATGCTCTGCCAAAGCACAAGATGGTTTTTTAATTCTGCAATCACTTTTGTGATTATATATATATATATATATATATATATATATATATATATATATATATATATATATATATATATATATATATATATATATATAACGAATTAAAAATAATAAAGGATTATGTTCCACAACTGTATGTAAATACTAAATCGTTTAGGCATTTTAAGCTATATTTCTTTTACCTGTTAAAGCAACACACAATTAAGTTAAAAATAGAAGACCGCTCCCGCCTTCGGAAAAAAAAGGTTATTCTCATATTTCTCTTTAGTCTCAAGCTATATAATTATTTTTTGCTTTTTATTTTCACATCGTAATTTGTCTGCTTGGAGAAATCATAAAAACGCATTTTACGACTCAAAGAAAACGAATAAACTTAAAAGACAATATTTACACATTTTGACTTGAAAAAGAAACATTTTAGTGCAAACAAAATATGCAAAATTTTAAACAACAATAAGTTAAATTAAGGAAATCATTTTAAATTGTATTTTAAATGTAGGGTATTATACCCCACAGTAAACATGAATTCTGTTCCAAATTATATAAATTATAGTTTAACTTATACGAAACAGCATAGTAGACTCTGTTATGGAATTTAAGCCAATAAATCAAATAATGTATCACATGAAGTTTACAAGAAAACCTTACATGCAATAGCCAAAGAAAAGGAAGATTTAACAAAAGATGTCTTCTATGTTTGGTCAACGGCAGAAGAATGCAGAAGTCAAGGGGAAACCACTGCATTAAAGGTTCAACAGAATATCCCTAGTCATTCATCATGGCAAATACGCAAAAAAGTCAAACCGTTACTGATCATGGAATCCGAAAACCAAGATCCGGTAGGGAAGGAAAAAATTATGTAAAAGACGACGCCTTCCAGGTCGATAGCAAGCAAAATCCTCGTTTATATAATAAAATTCCACGTCCGAGAATAAGCAAATGTAGACCAATAAGACTTGCAACATAGAATGTAAGAAGCTTGTACCAGCCAGGAAAATTTGACAATATAATACAAGAAATAATCAGAATGGAAATAAATATACTGGGCATAAGTGACTTACAATGGCCAGACACCGGCAAACTTATAACCAAAAACGGCATCGCTGTGGAGTCGCAACCTTGTTGGCCACAGAAACTAATAAATCAAATCAGTTATAAGCTTCACTCATTACTCAGAGGGATGATAATGGTTCAGCTAAAGACAAACATACAATAAGTTAACTTCATTCAAGTATACGCATCAACAGCGGATAAGGATGAAGAGGTGATAGAACTTTTTTACATGGTGTTAAACACAATTTGTAGATCTATTAAAAAAGAAGACATTACAATAGTAATGGGGGATTTTCATAATAAACTCGTGACAGAAAAAGTTGACGAATATGTTGGGAAATTTGGACTAGGTGACAGAAACGCAAGAGGGGATAGACTTGTGAATTTTTGTCAAAATGGACATTTTGTAATAATAAACATAATGTTCCAACTACCCGACAGAAGATTATACAGTTGGAGATCTCCTGCAGGGAACACAAACCGCATAGTCAGAAATCAAAATCAAAAATAGATACAAAAACTCTATTAAAGTAGTAAAAGCACACCTCGGAGTAGCTGACAACTCAGACCATAACCCGCTGGTAGCTAGAATGCACGTGAAACTTAAAAAGATTGTAATACCTAAAAATAAACCAACGTTTGATTATACAAAATTAAGAAAAAGAGAAATACATCAAAACGTGATCCAACAAGTCAACTCAAATCTAACAGAAGTAGGAGAAGAAATCTTAACATCAGAAGATGTCAATGAAAAGTGGAGCAATATTCAGAACACATTACTAAAGGCTGTAGAAGAAAATTTAAAGCCTGAAAAGACAAATAAAAAAAAAAGTGGATGACTTCATAAATTCTAGCATTATTGGAGGAGAAGAGAAAGGCCTAAGGGAGAAATGAGCCAAAATATCAAGAACTACAAAGTAGAATCAAAATAGAGATAAAAAAGGCCAAGGAAAAGTGGTTAACAGATCAATGCATAGAAAAAGAAGAGTATGACAGAAAATATGACAGCTTTAATATGCATAAAAAAATAAAAGAACTAACAAATACCAAAAAGCGAGCATACTATGGGATACTCAAAAATGATTATGGTAAACTCATTACAGACATCAAAGGTAAACTTAGATTTTGGCTACAAAACATAATGAAAGTATTCGACGATGATAGAATTATACAAGAAGAACCACAGGAACAAACAGGACCGAAAATAATAATGTGCGAAATAGAACAGGCAATAAGAAATGCAAAGACCGCAAAATCAGTAGGCCCAGATCAAATACCCACTGAGCTAATTAAATGCATTGACGAAGAAACACTTCATATACTTTTAGATCTGTTCAACAAAGTATATACAACAGAAGTAATACCCGAAGATTGGTTGCTGTCCATGCAAATGTATATTCCAATACATGGAAAACTATTCACAAAAATAGAAGAAGATATAGATGACACCCAGTTTGGATTCAAAGGAGGACTAGGAATGAGAGAGGCTCTGTTTGCTTTTAACGTTCTCGCGCAAAGACGACTAGATATGAACCAGGATTTGTATGTCTGCTTTATAGATTATCAAAAAGCTTTTGATAGAGTACGACATCAAAAACTCGTAAAACTGTTAAAAGAAAAGAATGTGGATAGTCGAGATATACGGGTTATTGTCAATATACTGGAATTAAAAAGCAAATTTTTGAATTGAAAATGTCGATACAGAAACTATAGCAATTAAAAGAGGTGTTAGACAGGGTTAGAGGTGTTAGACTATCCCCACTGTTATTCAATCTGCACAGCGAAGCTATTTTTAAGGAAGCAATATCAGAGGAACAACAGGGATTGTTGTTCAACAAAAATCTTGAACAACATAAGATTCACAGATGACACCGCTGTTTTTGCAGACAGTTTAGAAGCACTGCAACGCTTAGTAAATAGATAACATCAAGTCAGTACAAAATATGGACTACAAATGAATGTTAATAAAACCAAGTGCATGATTATTTCTAAGCAACATACAGTAGGAAGGATAGATATCGAGGGAAAATAAGTAGAAAGAGTGAATAACTACAAATATCTGGGAACCTGGGTAAATGAAAACAATGACCAAGGTAAAGAAATAAGGACACGCATTGAAATTGCAAGACAAGCATTTATAAAAATGGAAACAATGTTTGTTAAGCGAGACCTTCCTCTGGAGCTAAGGATAAGAGCCTTAAGATGCTACGTATTCTAGACTTTGTTGTATGTAATGGGAAGCTGGACACTAAAAGTGGATTATATAAAGAAATTGGAATCATTTGAGATGTGGTGCTATAGAAGGATTTTGAAAATACCATGAACCCAACGAGTTGCAGATAGAGTTGCAAATGCAGAAGTGTTAAGAAGGCTATGACAGCACATCAAAACAAGAAAGCTGGAATATTTAGGCCACATTACCAGAGGTGCGAAATATGAGATATTAAAGCTTATAATAAAAGGTAAAATCAAGGGTAAAAGATTCATAGGAAGACGAAGAATTTCCTGGTTAAGAAACCTAAGAGAGTGGTATAGTTGCAGCTCAGTAGATCTTATCAGAGCAGCCGTCAATAAGGTACTAATAGCTGTGATGATAGCCAACCTCCGATAGGAGAAGGAACTACAAGAAGAAGTCTTCTATGATTAGCTAGAGATGTTTCTTGTTTGTTGAAGATTTTAATGTTAGGACAGGAAGACAGTGAAAATTTAGACAAATAATTGCTATGCCCAAGTACTTTCGTTTCATAGAGCATCCTCAGGGGCATTGCGTAAATAACGAAACAATTATAGACAATTATATTAAATGGTTGATTAAAAAGCCATTGGTTTTAAATGGCGAAAAGATGATCCAAGGCGAGGATTGATGGAACAATCTCATATTGCTATGAAGAATCTTTGAGATTATATAAAAAATATAAACATGAAGAACTGTACAAGTTTGTTTTTATAGATGAAACCCTATGCTTATGGTAAGATGGGTAAATATGGGAAACTTTATAGTGGCCAGTCAATGAAAGGCATAGATTGTATTGATCACACGAGAATCATAAAAAATGGCAAAAACCGCGCTACTTTTATTTATTTAACACCTTTTTAAAATCGGCAGTTATTGAATTATTGAATCGGCAAAAGATATTGAATTTTTCCCGAGCTGATACAAATTTTATTGAACATTAATTTCCCTCGCGTAACTGACATTTAAAATCGACGGTCGCTTCAAACGTTGTTTGTAAGAGAACGGTTTATTCTACCCAAAAAGTGCTAATAAACATTTTTGTTTAAAATTATCTCAGCTACATTTTTTATTTGAAACATTTTTTTCTACGGCGTACATATTCTTGTTAAATCGATTTTTTTTATTTGTTTTTACACCCCTTCGAGGGGGGTTTTAGGGGGAAGCCCGATGGTAAAAGTGGTAAACTTTTTTGAATTTTTTTTGAGATTCCAAAATTAATATTTTTAGCAAAACTCAGCTTGTTCGTAGGATTTTTGGGGCTTCAGTGGCATTTTCGTCTCTGACGACTGGAGTATCAGTGAATATGGGCCAATTCTGTGAATTTCACTGGACGCAATCAGAAACAAAGAGAACATAAACAGAACCATAATCACAGATGCAATAAAAGTCACACAAAGAAAATGCTGTTGGTCAAGCACGTGACAGAAGAACCTAAAAATAGATGAACATGAAGAGTAAAACAGTGGAGAACGAGACAAACAAAAACAGATAAAGGTAAGCACATGAAAGTATGGACAAAGATCCAAACTCCTGACTTGAAACTTAAGTTAGACACGTGTCCAGATGTAGATAAATATGGGTTGAGAGAAAAGACAATGCAATGTGACTGTCTAAATACTCTAGCCCTATTACCAATACCAATCAACAAAAGCTATTCACGATAAGATGTATTATTTTGGTAAAAAGATCATAGAAAAATTTAATATTGTTCCGAAGGTATTTTCTTGTGACATCTTGTACTAAATTAATGTTTTGTATTTTGAAAACGATTTCCGAAGTGGAAATCGAAACGTCAAAAATAAAATTATTTTAAGCTTAAATTGTGGCTTATTTCCAATAAAAATAGTTGTTCAATTTTTCACATGCGAAAAACCATGTTATATTTTTCGCTGTATTAATTCCTATAATACTCAATCTCAATAATAAAAATCGTTACCTTAATTCAACCCTTAGTAATAACTTCTATTACCAGTCTAACCCCACCCTAAAGAAATACAGACATACCCTAGAAAATCAAAAATAAACACTCTCTCGACTGTTGTCTCCCGGTAGCAACAGATGTTTTTCTCTCCGCTCAGCGTGTGTCTGTCAAAAGCGCATATTTTAACAACTCTCTCTGATTTTTGTTCCGGTAGCAACAAGATAAGCAAATTCTTCTCTGCTGTTGAATCGCATTAAGAAGAAGCCCGCTTATCTGAGTACCGCGAGGGACGTGCGTAAAAATCGCTAAAAACAGCTTCCTCCAGAGAGGCCCTTCTCATAAGAAACAACCCTGTATGAATATAGCGAATGGAAACCTACTTATTTGAATACCGCGAGTATTTGTAACAGTGATACTGGTAAGCTTTTTTATAAACTTGATTTGGCTATTATCTGTATAACCGTTTATTACCTCTACTAATTATTTTAAATCAGATTTAATACAGTTCTCTTACTCTGAAATTATGTTATTAATTTCAGTCCAACACTATTGTGAATTCCACGGGTAATATTCTTGATTTGATGCTGGTTGATGATGCTGATGTAACTGTGTCCAGGGCAGATGAAGTTCTTTTGAGGGAGAGTATGCACCACCCACCACTGGAATTTGAGATAAAGATGACCAAAAGGTGTCCCAATAATACCCCAACTGTAAATTGTTAAAAGCCGAAGGCTACATAAATCATATTTATTTAACAGAATTATCACTAGGAAATAATTTGAATACCTTCCTTGCCCGTGGTGTTGAGTTATGGTGGTGTTGAATCCAGTCACGGACCAGATATTGTAAATCTTTTTGCAGAATAGTTTTCTACAGTGTATTCCACTCAAATATATGACATACCCAGTGATTCACTTGGTCTCACTAACTTGACTGGTTTCAACATCCTGGTCCTGATGGATTGCCTCCCAGCTTTCTCAAGAATTGTTGTTTTATATTATCCAGACCTCTTTTTCACATTTTTAATATATCCTTAAATAAGGTTGAATTTCCAGAATGCTGGAAAAATAGTTTTTTAACACCGATTTTTAAAGCGGGAGGTAATTCATTGGTGAATAATTATAGGCCAATTAGTATAGTTAGTGTAATACCAAAGATATTTGAATGTTTTGTATGTTACTATCTTAAAGCTTCACTTGAAATAGCTAGTAGACCAACAATTTGGATTTCGGAATAGCAGATCAACAGAATGTAACATACTAGTGGTTGTGGACTTTCTGAGAAAGGCTATGAAGAGGGGCTGTAGTATACACCATTTAGCTATAATGGTGTCAACCATTATTAACCGAGTATAATTGACTGAGTTCAGATGGTGCGTATCAGGGATTTTGTTTCCAGTGAGATAAAGGTTCATTCAGGAGTACCCCAGGGTTCTCATTTGCGACCCGTGTTATTTAACATATTCATCAATGATATATACCACTTCTTCCAGCACAGTTCACCTCTTCTTTTTGTGGATGATCTAAAGTTCTACACAATTATCAATAATACGGCAGATTATGTTAATCTTCAACATGATCTCGATCGGTTGAGTGAGTGGTGTGTGTTGAATGCCATGGCCCTGAACGCATCCAAGTGTCATGCTGTTTCTTTTGGACGATCGAGAGACCCAATGGAATATAATTATAATATACATAATATTCTTGTTGACTGGGTTACCGAAATTCGTGATCTGGGAATTAATTTAGACTCTAAACTTTGATTTGAATCGCATTATATGTCAATAATTCCAAGTCTTAGCAAATGCTTGGCTTTATAAAAAGATTGACTATAGACTTTCAGAATATTGAAGCGATTAAATTACTATATTGTTCTTTAGTCAGACCCCATCTAGAGTATTGTTGTTGTGTATGGTCTCCATCTTATAATATTTACATATCAAAAAATGAGACAGTTCAACACAACTTCTTGAAATATGTAGCATATAAACAGGGTATACCTTTTGAATTAAATCAAGTAAACTATGATCAAATTGAAACCCAACCTGGTATTCTCTCATTGTATGACCGACGATTAATTAAAGATGCAAAGATGCTTTGTGGCATAATTAATTCACAGTCTTGTGTCCTCAGCTACTTGAGCAGGTTGGTCTGCATGTACCTCTCCGTAGAACACGATTAAACCAAACTTTTTATGTTCCCCTTCATAGAACCAACTATGCATATAATAATTTTTTATCTAAAGCACTAAGATGGGAAAATACTTGCCCATATCTGGTCTCAGGCATGTGTTTATTTGAGTGGCTGTGGAATAAATAATCATCATTTTGGTGTGTAAAACTAAATTACGTGATTAAGTTTTTGATATTTATACTTATATTTTTTTGTTTTATTATATACTGTTGTGATTTGCTCAAACTGTATGTTTATAATATTTATTTTTTTATCAAATTAATATATATCTCAGGGCTCTTTTACTTATTAAAAACAAAACGTGGCTTCAAAGTATTTTTTGCTAGTTGCCTTTGAGGAAAAAAACGATAGACAATAGGAAAATAAAATTACAGCACAAATTCTATATTAAAAAAAAATCATCACAATCAAATATTAAAAGTAAAAATTTTGAATAAACATAAATATACCATATACAATGATTAGAATAAAAATCTCAAACATCCATCAAATCATACATCCACAATTATCAATACAAATTAATTAAGCTTATATGCAAATCTAAAATTTCTTAATTTTAGTGATGCCCGATAAATTATCATGTATTATAATTATCAATAAAACCAACAAAAAACGAATAACTCTAATTTAAATAGGTGGTCGTGATTGAAAGTCTCTCTTTCTAAAAATGACGAAACTAACCTTTTGTTCCCAAAATTTATGACTTCACCTCTCTCTCCTTTGATTGTGCCTTGTCCGCCTTGCTCGTACCTTTCAGTTTCTCCAGAATACTCCTGCTAAACTCCTTTGCTCCAAATCGTTACTAAATGAATAAACTCCTCCTCTCCAGACACAAGGATATCTCAACTAATCGACTTGGTCCAGTATAAAACTATACATCTGTTTATTACTTACAGCATGTCAGTTATTTCTTCTGTCTGCTACCACAGTTGGAACTCTTTCCACCAAACACAAATACAACTTTTCACAATCTAGACTTTTTTAAAAAACTTAATTAGCAACATTGTCTCCACAAAAAAAACTATAGTATACTGGCCCAATATTCAATTCAAAATACCTTCCTCTCTCTTGCAAAACTCTATCCAAAATCCTTCCATATCCTTCTTCTTTTTCCTTGAACCAATCAGAACGTATCTCCATCCAAACAAATTTTACTTTCTTCAAAGAAAAAAAGCTAACTTTCTCCTATCCAACAATCCGTCGGTCATCTATTACCTCCCACAAACTATTTACAAACCTACCCTATTGTATAATTCTTGGTAATCCATACAATAGAAAGTTTAAGGTAGAATTGTTTACAAAAATGTCTATTTAAAACTAAACCGTTAGAAAAACCAATATACTGTCTTCTTATTTTCTGGAAATGTCTTTGAACGTATAAAATTCACTTTCCGAAAAAAAAAACACTTTCTAAAACTAATGCTAAACAGTATAATATACAGGGTATTTGCGATTTCTGTTGGTCGGTGATTTGATTTTTGTCTTAATATTTTCTATTTGATTTTTGAAAATTATGGAACCTTATTAATACATTGTAAACATTGTTGTTTCATTGGGCACCAGCCCGATGAAAATAAATAAATAAATAAATTTCACATATGTACACGCTTTTTTGTACAATAGTAATTGCGGAAATATTTATTTTTCTGAAAGATTTACAAACATCATTTTTTTTTTGGAAAATTCTTTTATTTTAGGTAAACGCAGACAGAAAGATACAACGGTCAAAAATCAAGCTTTACCACTTGAAATCATTAAACTTCCAATAGCTTTATAAGTTTCCATAAGTTTCTAAATTTTAAATTATTTCAACTTTTTTATTATTAAATATATTTTTATTAACATTTTTTATATCATATTTTTAAAAGTTGGTTTAAATCAGTTAAAAACTTCAAATCTAAAATATCAGTGGTGTTTCTAATCAAAATAGATCATACTGTATAACAGACGTAATAATCTATTCAGTACTAATTTATATATTTTGTTGTTTGCGAACAACCTTTAGCATGTATAATGCCAAATTGTTGTCTCTGTAGTTCAATTATAGCGAAACCTTAAAGTGGCTAATTTGGTACAACAATCAATAGAACACCTACGGAGAAATAAATTTAATTAAACAAAGTTCTTATCATTTATTTTCTTACAAAATACAACATACAGCAAAAAAAACTTTGTTTATTTATTGGTTTTTGTCTAATTTGATTGTCTAGTTTTATATTTTTATATACTTCTTACGTCATATGATTGACATACCGCCTCCAGATGCGATCATATATTTTTTTATTGTTACATTTCATGTTTACAATCAACTCTATAGTATATACACTTCTCAACAATTGAAGTGGATATTATGAAAATGTGCATTTTATTTTCTTTTTATAAGGTCTAATAGAAAAATGGAATGATATAAATAAAGATTTATTTTTACTTCGTATTTTCATACAGATGAACCGAAAGAAAGAAATTCTCTAAGAAGAAAAAATAGAAAATAAATAAAAATTGTAAAATTAACAACCTAAAATTTCTATTCCTGCTCAATGTCTAATATCCCGAAAAAAAAAATTAATATTGTGTGGATCCACCTCTGTGTCGCCTTAGTGCTCTAACTCTATTTGGAAGACCTCTTATTAAATTATTGATGAACTGCTGCGGTACACGTTCCCAAATCGCGCGTAGTGTATTGGTCAACTGATCTAAGGTTTGGGGCGGGTGAAGGAGCATGTTTTGTTTCCTAGACATTTCGGCCCAAACATGTTCAATGCAATTCATATCACGTGAACACGGTGGCCACTTCATTCTTGTAAAGCCATGAGCTTCTATACACTCGTTGACAATTCTCGCACAGTGAGGGCGAGCATTATCATCAATCAGACCAAATTGTTCGCCTATTGCACCAAAAAATGGAACAACTATTGGTACTATGACTCTGTCTCGATATCGTGTAGTAGTCATTGTCTCATTAATTAAGACGACTAAGTTCGTGCGACCTTCAAAACATATGCCTCCCCACACGCAAACTGATCTCCCTCCAAAAAGAGTGGTTGGGACTCTCAGATTTTCATTGTAACGCTGTCCTTTTTCCCTCCACACCAATGTTTGGCCATCATTCGTATACAAACAAAATCTGGACTCTTCAGTAAAGAGACAATTCCTCCAATTTTCGAAATTCCACTGATAGCGTTCCATCGCCCAGCGATATCTGCATGCACGCTGCTCTCTAGTTAGTCGTGGATGGGTAGCGCGCCGTCTAGCCCTTAAATTGGATTCATGTAACCGTCTTCTGACAGTTTGACTGGAAATCGCTAGTCCAGTAGCATGCCTGAAGATACTGTTAATTCTGGAAGCCGTGAATGTTGGGTTTCTTCTTGCCGTCAGAACTACAAAACGGTCTTGCCGACGAGTTATAGATTGTTCTCTTCCTCCTCCATGCCTGTATGTTGCAGATACAGTTGCTACATACCGATTCCATGCACGACTTATCACACTTTGCGACACATTTAGCCTCATAGCAACCTCTTGTTGAGTTATGCCTTGTTGGATCCAACGAACTAATTGCTCGAGCTGCACTAGTTCTAAACGTCTTTGCGGCATAATGTTTTTGTGATAAATAGATTTCTTGACTTATTGACAACTGGTAAAGCCAATACAAGCACTTTTTTACGAATGATATATTCATGTTTGGAACAACATGTCTCTCTTTGTACGAGATGAGAGCCGATAAGAATAGGGAGAAAAAAACCACATGCAAAAAATATTGGCAATAAAGATAGCATATAGAGTATAGTACAGGCAATTATTTTAAAAATAGTTTTATATGTTAATTTTAGGAATTTTAAAATTATCCACTTCAATTGTTGAGTAGTGTATATACAGAGTAATAAGTAAATAGTCTATAAGTAAATTAACGTGAGTTAAGTACCGTCGAGTGACGGTTCTCTAAGTATTATTGCGGTAGGTTTTTTGGTCATACTCTCTTCAGTCTTGTTATGGCAAGTGGTTGGGTGAATAAATTATTTATCAGTTCGTTGTTGTGATCAGTGGTGCGATTTTTATATCTTATTGAGTGATTCTTTATTATGTCCTTAAGTAATGGGATGTCGAGATTTTTGTGAAGTGTTTGTTTAGATACATACCATAGAGCTTTACATACGGAGTATTTTGGATTGGAATGTTTGAAGTATCTTCGTATTTGATGGTTTACTACAGCCCCATAGTTCTATTCCATATGCCATATATGGATCATATATGTGTTACCGACCATACTTCTTCTTCAGTGCCTTATCCGGTCCGGATGTTGGCTATCATCAAGGCTATCATGGTTTTGTTGACTGCTTCGCGAAACAGCTCCGCGTAGGTCATCCCAAACCGTTGTCGCAGGTTTTTCAACCACGAGATACGACGGCGTCCCGGTGCTCTCCTGTCAAATACTTTACCCTGCATAACGAGTTGAAGAATTCGATATTTTCCTTCGTTCCTCATCACATGGCCGAGGTACTCAAGCTTACGTTGTTTCACTAAACTAAGCACAATTAATTCAGCTTGAGCACATTGTCCTCAAAACACATATCTGTATCATAGTTCAGTTTTTACACCAAACTAACCACAAACCAAACATATTTCAGTGTTTTCGGAAAATAATTCAAAACTGTCATCACATATTTTTGATTCATCTTTATCTTTTTCGGAAGTCGATTCTTCAAAATTAATTTGTCTTCCACACCTTCTTCCTTTATTTAAAGCCTTCCGTTTTAATGCATCCAATTTTATTTGGGATTTATTTTCAATTTTTAATTGTTTGCTTTTTTCACTCTTCAACATTTTTAGCTTCAAATTCGAGACGACCTTTGAATCCTGTATATTTTTTTCTAGTCTACGCTTGGCTTTAAAGTCCCTAATTTCTTTTTTCTTCTTTGCTTCTTGTAAAACCGTTTTCGTAGGGTTATCAGTCATAATTTCTGAGTGTTGTTTTCTGGAATATTTTGCATTTGGTTTATTACCATTAAATGATTTTGATACAGAGGTGATACAGATTCCAAAATGTCTTTGAAATGAGATGGACACTCAGTGCATTTTGGACAAGAATTTGGTACAGCATTCGTTTTAGAACTACCAGGTAATGAATTTTTATAAATTCCACTTAAATCTAAGATGGTTGTTGTCTTGATTTCAAATTTCTGTACCGTATCTTTTGGATCTTTTTAAGAATGGAGCGAAATATCAATGATGACATAGAAAGAAAACAATAAATCTGGTTCGGACATGTTAAAAAAATGCCAGAGTACAGATGGATCTTTTAGGTTAGGTTTTATAATCTGACAAGCTCCCCAATGACAATGACATTATGATTGTATTCATGAAGACTTGCACCAAGTGCTGGTTCATCAATATTTTCACAGTCAACGATAACTGGAATTTGAGTGTCTTGTTCAGTGACAAAGTCTATATCAGTAAATTTTTCAGGGCTGTACGGTAAGATCCCTGAAGCACTAAACTCTGAAACTCCTTTATCCATCGTTGCGACCTTTAAGTAAGCTTCAATTTTATTACATGCTGATATTGGTTTTGTCTTAAGAACCTGCCACACTGTATATTGAATGCTTTCTTCAGGGTGTCATAAAACGACAGGTCCAAAGTCTGTGGTTTATGTGATGTGTGAGGTGGTATTGAGACAATATGTATAATATTAGATCTATAAAAGTCATAATCAAGGGAGATTAGACTCCCGTGATTGTTCATGATCAATAAGACGGGATCTTCCTCTGTTGGTTTTACGTTGTTTTTGAAATGTATGAAGAGGTCTTTATTTGACCATCCATTATGGGAGAATTTGTAAATGTAAATGGCTCCAGCTGGTTCACATTTCTCTAAGTGAAGTGACATCCTCTACCTAGGATATATAAAGATGGGCGGTATGTATGCACCTGAAGTACTCAAAGTGCAGAGAATCGTAATGTTTCTGCCTCTTTCCCAACTTGTGACAGAGCCCACCTTATGGTCGCCCTTAGTGGATAAAACCTTTCGAGGTTTTTGGACTGGAGACATACCGATTTTGTCCTTATAAATATATTAGTGGACTTAAAAGGATGTTTCTTTAAACTGCTTTCAAATCGGAAAAAAATAAATCCACTTCAGATTTGTTAAAGGCAATAATTCGGTTCAGACTTGTTGCTGATTGTTGTCTTAGGCTTAAGGTAGCATTCCTCTTATGAAATCCGAAAACCCAGTCCTCCCCAGCCATTTTGGTACCTTTATTAAATTATGTTTTACGTTTAACTTTTCAGCAAGATCATACGCAAGTCTCCGTAAGTCTGTCAAAGTAACTATAGGTAAATACAACTTATTATTCTACTAAAAAGTCTTTCCCAAGGCTGGTTTTTTCGGTAGAATTAGATTTGAGACGATCATAAAGCGTAATTCTTGGAATATTCAATTCAACGGTAACACTTTTGACGGATTGTCCACTTTGAACCAATTCAAATGCCCTTTTTAGTGTCCCCTCGTTCCATTTGCCTCTTCCCGTTGTTCGTTTTCTCGATCTCACCAACTGAGACACGTCAAAAGCAATGTATTTGGTATCTAATAACTGCATATTTAATTTTGACATAACTGGGGCAATACCGACACCTGTAGATATTTCTCTCATTGGTGTGTCGGCATTACCCCTGTAAGACAAGATGGCGGTTACACAATTCTACAGACTTAACTGAATGTTAAAACGTAATGTTGCTGTGAAATTGTTTTATTTATCAGACTGTTGTTGTATTAATATAACTTGTTCTTGTTAATCAAGTTACCTTGATTTGTAGAGCAGTCAATATTTAGATCAAAACTAATAAATCACATGACAATTATTTAGAATAAGATAACTAGTTTGCTTGGATGACAGAAACTAGCTGAGCGCTAACTGTGGTGTCATCCGCTAAGCAGCAGCACTATTCAGTGATGTCTCTAACTAAAAAACATAATCAAAATCCACTGTGTCGGTATTGCCCCGTATGTCGGGTTTTTCCCGGTCTACCTTACTTATAACTCTGGCCATAATCATAAGTCAAAATATGTAGTGACCATATACGCATTATTTCTCCGCCATGACACGCTTCTTGGTAAAAGTCATAGCCACAGCTAAACGATACGATAAACCTGAGTACGCGCATGACTCCTTTCATTTTTTATTTGTTGGACCATAGAAAGGTAATCCAACTTTGTACTTTTAAATTAATTACCTCAACTATCATATTAGTTTCGTTGTAAAAATCACCCAAATGTATGTATGTATTATAAAATCTCTCTCCTATCTATATTATACTCAAAAGAGTCTGTCTTACAGAATAACAGGTGATAAAAATCTTATGATACGATATGACTATTGTAATCAATTTGTTCACATTATGTGTCTATCCATCCCACTCAGTTTGTATAAACAAGGACAAAATTGTTTTCCGGTGGTTTTTTACCATGCATTATCTAAATTAATTCCCGGTCTGTATTTTGCTATATTTAAATGTTAATTAAACGTAAACTAAATATTTACTTTGCTATTTACTGGAGTCTTATACATCAATCGATTCACATTTAACTCTTTAAAACAATTTTAATGAATTAATTACACTATTTCTGACGCGTTCTGATAGTTGTTTACTTAAATAAAAACGAGCGGTCATTTTTAATTTATTACCTCTGTAATAAGATCATTATATTTAACTAATCGTTTTTTAAGTTGTGTATATATCGGCACTATACAGTGAGAAGCAAAATTATGGAATAATTTAATACAAAATATTAAAATTTTAATAAACATATAAACATCAATAATAGACAACCTAACAACTAAATTTAATTTTAACAAAATATAAAAATTATAATTAATATTCAAAATGATCCCGTTTTGTTATAATAATAATTGATACCTTTTTCTTACAGATCTTACATAATTAAGTTTGGATTTAGTTTTCTAAATGCTTTTAAATAATTCTTTCTTAGTGTGTAAGTAAATTTTATAAATATTGTTTTCAAAAATCCACAAATAAAAAAAATCAGAAGGATTTAGAGATTTTTCGTTACATACTTTCAAGGCATACTCTATCCATCTGCAAGTTAGCCTTGTAGTTAAGATAAATATGTGAAACATACTGAAATAATGAAGTCAGTGCTCACTTTTATACCTACTTATGGGGCAATATCGAACAGGAGGTCAAAATTGTATAGAAGATCCATTCGTCCCAACATGGTGAAAATTGTAATAAAATATTTTGTCTACCACATAGAGTATTACTATGGGGAGTTGAAAATTGGGAACAGAAGTTACTGTGGGTGGAGATAGGCCAAGCAAAATAAACGAAACCTGCGAACTATGCGAACGGCGCTCAGGCCGTTTATTTGGAGAGCTGGAGTCGTAGATAAGTGAATGGAACAGGGGTATTAGACTGGGGCAACTACAAAAATGAAACAAAGGAGTACTTACATGAATCTCCTGGACAAATGGGCAAACAAAACAACAAGAAGGACCTCTAGCTATTTAAAGTGGGACGCCACTTCGAGAAAACTTCCTGCTGGGGAAAAGAAAAGGTTCTTTCGTCTTAAAAAACACAAAATAGAGGTTAGGAGACTTTTCTAAAATAAATAAACAAAATGGTTTAGAGAAATAAATTAAACATTTATTGTTGTCCCACCACAAACGGTTACAAAATATAAATGGCACAAAAATACTATATTAATAGTTACAAGGATTTATACCAAAATAACAAAGAAGAAAAACGTACATTTTACAAATAAACAATTATATTTTAAAGTAAAACTATTCATAGAGGTTAACCTTCTTTAGAAACAAAACAAAACTAATGTCAAAAAAAATAATAAAGCTAGCTGTCATATGTCAACATTAAATTTTAAAACAGAGAGCAAATAAAATGACAGCAATGGCCACACCCTAAAATTTACAATATTAATTATTACAATTTAAATTATTATTATTGAAAAAAAAATGTCTATCTTTACTTTAACATTTAAAGACAAAAAAGTTACCTGAGTTTCACTAGATTACACTTTACTTTAAATTTCTGGGGGTAAGAACTGGAATTCAAACTCTCTACCACTCGAACAAATTCATCTCCACTGTAAAAAATGTTCTGAAACGGCTTCTTAATTAGCACAATAATTTGAGGTTGAAATTGGCGGCACTAGACACAGACTTCGACTCGGCTTCTTACAAAACTGGAACCATCGTGGTTATATTTTAAATTTGTTGTACACGCCGTTTAACAAATATCTCAGATAATATACGGCATATAACAAAAAACAGTGATTACTCTAACTTTAACAGATACTTTACTTTGAGTATATTCACGTTTTCTCACAAATTCTGCTGGCTTCTCCAAACTACATACTGACGTCTGCCCACTCTCGTTACCCTTTTCAAACTAACTGTAACTACACATAAACTTTACACTGCTACACATTTTCTATGAAAAGGGATAAAAACAAGAAAACATTACAAATTTGACGTAAAATTTGGACAAACGCTGAAGCCAACTCCCCTAACAGCGACATCAGCAGGAGTGAGTAAATTCTTAAAAATCCTTCGCTTAACTTGGTAATCTGGAATATTTATTTGAAACGCAGAATCGAGGAGCTTAAATCAAAGAAAAATATCAAAGAATATGCGACCATTATATAAACAAACTTAAAATGTTTTTATATCAACTCGGCGACTCAAAGAGGATTGAAAATACTTTTTGGTATTTTAACACATACGAGGGGATTTCAATATATACCAAGGAATTTTAAAATGCTACAAAATAAATAGTCTATGCAAACCATGACAGAAATTTATTAGTTTTATTTAAGTAAGAATATAACATGACATAATGTAATGCTTATAACTAAATATATGCTTAAATAACTACGAAATGAAATTTAATTAGTGGTGAAACTTAAAAAACACAAAATTAATATTTTAAGCACAAGTTTATAACAGAAAATGCAATATTGAAAGTCACATATAAACCTCGACGATCCTTCTCAGGTTCTGGTAAAATAATTATAATTGTGTCTTTCGTTACAGTATCTTCGTCAGGTTGCTCGGGCCAAAAAACTGAGCACTCTTATGCTTATGTTTTAAGCATTTTACCAGGTATTCAACATTCTGGGGCGAGCATCTGCGCGTGGTGACGCGCACGGCCTCGCAGAGAGCGGCTGCACTGGGAGGGATAACGCCCAACATGGATAACGCCAAACCTTAAAGGAGAAGGGCTCTGCACGGGGTAGTTAGCAATCTATCGTTCTTTATGCGGCCCCCAGTCTGGAACGGAGAGACAGATATATCATCCTACCGGAGACTTGTAACACGAACAGACAGAACAAGCCTGTTACGAGTAACAAGCACTACATAGTTCCTTTCCCTCTACGAAACCCAAGCTGACCGTCTGGGTAAAGGTTGTTACTTTCCATCCACCATTCGAATTGATTTTTCATGATTCGTTCAAATGTTTTATATTTATATTTTATATGACTTATTATTTACAAAATTAAATAAAGAATTACTTACTGTTTTAGTAGACTGAGGCAATAATATTATACGTTTGTAATTTGTTTGATGTTTGTATCGATTTATTAAAATCAAATATTTTTTCATTATTACAAATAAAACTTTAAAGACAGTATTTTTAATTACGACTTATAAACATTTTTTATCCCTATACCCGTAGTTTAGTTGGTCTAATTATATAGAAGCGCATTGAAAGAGATGCGAACTTTCTTCTTCTTCGTCTGAATGCTCAATCATGCATTAATTTTTCGCAAAATTAGCTTTTCAGCTTTTTGGTTCCCTTCCATTTAAACTCTCCCTTTCACAACGGCTTGGAAAACTTTTTCCAGTTTGCGACAGATTATCCATGTTGATAAAGAAAAACCATCAAAATTCAATTTGCCTACCGAGGTAAGATTTTGAATGGCGAAACAGTCACTTTTGAAGGGATGTGACCGCCCGAGCAAAGAAAGTGGTTGAATGGGGGGAATGGGGCATAATTTTCACGAATAATTTATATCCAAAAATTATATAGTCAGGGTAAAAACCAGTCACATTTCATTCAGAAAAAGCCAAATTAAAAAGACATAAAAAGTAAACTTTTATTAAAACGTCGTTAGGGCTAAACAAAATTAGCAGAGATAGCAAAAAACAATTTTGAAGTACATTATAACTAAAAAATAATGTAAATATTATATATAAATATACAAACTAATTGATGTATGTAATTGATGTTTACACTCTAGGGAAGGAAATATTTTGTAACAACATTTTGCTAGCCAGTTTGCCAATATACTAGTGTCGGCCAT
This sequence comes from Diabrotica undecimpunctata, assembly GCF_040954645.1. Lineage (NCBI taxonomy): Eukaryota > Metazoa > Arthropoda > Insecta > Coleoptera > Chrysomelidae > Diabrotica > Diabrotica undecimpunctata. Next base: position 149,086,961 of record NC_092805.1, on the reverse strand, counting down.
ACACAAAAAAGGAGATATCTTTAAATGCTCTAATCACACAGGAATTACGCAGCTAAATGCAGCATATTTAGCTTAACAACTTAAGTTGGCAATAGCAAGAGACTGATATGCTTTGTACACATAGCATACACATCTTCATAGCTATACTTAAAACTTAAAAAACTTTTTCACGAAGACAGCACTAAAAACACATTAAAAGTTTGATTATGGTATGGGTGCAAGCATCCATTTGTACAGTACATTTAACTTTAAAAAAGTGTATTCCAATTGTATTGTTAATTGATGCTGATAATGATGATGTATAGACAATTGTCTATACAACATAATATTTAATGTCCATTATCATAAGCTTCTTTACACATTTTATATCTTTGAGTGCTACATATCTTTTTAAGGTAACCTACTTATAATAACTTTTCCATAGATGTTTGGTTTTTCATATTGTTCTTTTTAGATGAACTGATGATGCTTGTTGATCAAGAAGCGAAACGTCTTCAATAAATAGATGAAGTAGCCACCTTCTTTGTCTTTTATTTCTCCACTTTGACCGAAAAACCCACCACTCTTCGAGTGTTCCTTCGAGTTGATATTAAATTGACGGTCGTACTCCTTTTCTCGATATATATATATATATATATATATATATATATATATATATATATATATATATATATATATATGTAATATATATATATAATATAATGGAATATAATAATATAAATGGAATTTAAACACACTATATTTAAATATACTTCATAGTATCCTTTATATAATCTCACTCAATTATTACTTAACATGCCCCAACTTTATAATTTTATTTTTGATCTCATAAAGCTACAGAACACTTTATGTTTTATTCTTGGCATTATTGAGTTTCAAATATATTATCAGGCAAAGAACAGGAACTTTATATACTTGATTTATTCTCCCCCTTTGATGTGATTCTGCGATAGACGTAATAAGATATATGGATGTATTTTCTTGTAAACGGTGTACCCATTTTTCTCATTTATGTTAGTAACGGCTTCCTATTCCCAGCTTTATGTCCTTTGTCGAAAATATATTAATTTAACATTCCATAACTTACTTCTCAACATCTAGTAGAGATGTGGGTAGCTTATATTTTTTTCTTTGAAAGAGTGTGTGGATGTTGTATGAATTTGACTGATACGCACATTTGCCTCTTATATACTTCTAGAAAGTATGTTGAAATTTATTAATGTAAATTTTTCCACTACAATTTAAAATGTTTCCAAAAATATTATACTAGAAAAAGTTATTAAAAAGTTATTACTAAAACTACATTGACTTACATATTGTTATATTATTTAGCGTATGGCATTTCTAAAAATCGGAAATGGGCTATTAGAGTCAATAAAAGTAACTAAAGGACCAGGACTTTATATATTAAGGCCGCCCTTCAAAATTGGAAAAACCATTACCAGGGAATGGGAATCCCCATAGGAAATTACGAAATGTTCTCCCTGAACTTTGCGAATGACCAAGTCATCTTAGCTAAAGATTCTTATGAGCTAGAATTTATGATAAAGCGTCTATACAGAGAATATGTAAAATGGGGTTAAAACTCAGCATGAAGAAAACAGAATATTTGGTTATCAATTCAGATGCAAGGTTTGAAGTGTTGATAGACGAGGACGTGGAAATCAAACAAGTGGAAAAAATTAAATATTTAGGTGCACTCATTGATAAGAACGGCTTAGAAGAAACCGAAATTAAACACCGAATTAAACAGGGACGTAAAATTGTAGGATGTCTGAACTCCTTATGGTGGGATCGCAAAATTTCCAAAAGGAACAAAAAAAGAATAGGCAAACTATGGTTGAATCAGTTCTTTGTTATAGCTCTGAAGTATAGACAATTAATGCAGACCTGAAGAGAAGATTGTTGGCAGTTGAAATGGATTATTTGAGAAGAAGTGCTGAAGAAGGAACATCAAGGCTGGAAAGGAAGACTAACCAATCAATAAGAAATAACATGAATGCTACAGAAACGGTCATTGACAGAATAGGAAAAAGAGGTTTGAAATGGTTTGGACACCAATTAAGAATGCCTGACGAACGTTAGCCCCAAAAACTTCACAGATGGAAGCCCCTTGGAAGAAGAAAAAGAGGTAGACCTCGACGCGTAGGAGGAGGAGCATGCCTTGGACCGGGAGGATTGGCGGAGGAGAACGGGAATACGGCGATAGCCGTCTCCAAAATGTATTGTGTTTACAAGTTGAATCCTGTAATATATATACATTTCAACACATTTATAAAATTACAATAAACAATATACAAGTTAAATTAAAATTGACTATATAAAAATAATTAATTATATTCCATTTATAGGCAAAATCGACATTGTGAATTTGCAGCAGGTCTTACGTGGTAGGTTAAATCCAGGAGGTGTCTCTGTGATGGTGTTTGGTTGAGCTTTCAATGATTCATCGGTCCATTTCGTGACCATGTTGAACCCGGTGATTGCGGCCGTTTCTGCGGTTTTTATGTGAGATTTTCTGGAGCATAGGCGACTTTTGTTTGCATTGTCTATACAGTAAATCGGCAGTTAAAGTGTGTTATTAAGAATCTTTTTATATTCTTTGGTTAGAAAATTAAGTCGGCGAAGGGGTGGTGATGAAATGTCACTTAGCACTCTTATCCAGTGGATTGGTGTAGAGTTAATAACTCTAGGGATAGTTTTTATGGGGGTATTTAGCTGGACATCAATCTTTTGAATGTGAGCACTGTTGATTCATATTTGCGTGCAATATTCAGCTACGGAATAAAAAGAGCTAAGCCTGAAGACCTGAGTGTGGATGCTGATGTCCCCTATGTTGTGTCGAAAATTCTGAATGATGCTATTTCTGGTTTTTAGCTTCTTGATAACTCTACTTAAATATTATTTTAAGCTTAAAGTTCTATTCAAAGTCACTCCTAGGTATTTTTTATGTTTATTGTGGTTGAGTCGTGTATTATCAAACTGAACGTTCAGTGTTCTTGACGCCAATTCGTTGTTTATAGGTTGAAGAAGGTTACTTAAGTTTAAGAGGCGTTAGGGGTCTCCATTTTTGAAAGTAACTTTCCATAACTAGACCTTCCGTCAGAATCTCTTTAACTTCTTCTAGGGAGTTTATTGTATTAATAACGCCCAGTCATTTTGATGATGTTGTCGTTGGCATGTCTGCAATATAAAGACTAAGTAGCACTGGTGCGAGTACTAAGCCTTGAGGCAGATCATTTTTTATTTTTCTGGGGCTGCTATTTCTGATCTCATAATTACTTGGAGTAATCTGTCGGTAAGCATATTTTCTATTAATCTGGCGGTGAATTTGCAAGCAATACTGCGTAAGTATTTATAAATCATTCTTTCTCACCACACTAATATGATCTATGAAAGCAGCAGAACTCTTTAATTTCTTTGGCAAGCGGCTTCCATATAAGTGTAGAGAGATAGCACCTGTTTGGTGCAATCTTGATTTGGTCTAAAACCGGCTTGTTCGATTGGAATAGGATCCTTGAGGATTATTAGGCTTATTCTGTTAAAAATGATTCTTTTAAGTACTCTATATGTTATAGGTAATAGAGCACTTCGTCGATAGTTTTTTGGGTGATCAGCTGGCTTTCGTGGTTTTAGTATTGATATAACTTTTGAATTTTTAAATTACCGTGGAATTCTGATGGATGGCTAAGATATCGTCACAGTGCTAGCCAGGTTTTTGTGCATTTCTCTCGATTGAGTATGAATTAGGGTTGGATACTGTCAAAACCTGGGACTTTTCCTGGAGAAACAAGGGCAATCTCTATTGTTTCACTTGAGAAAGGGTGAGAATTTTCGGTCTCAAATAATGGCAATTTTAAGGTTTTTAAATGTTTTCTTACGTCTTGTGAATGAGCTTTATATCTGGTCACTGTTGATGTCGAAACAATATGAGATGCACTAGTATGGATCTATAACTGCTTCCTGTTGTTAAAAACTTTTAGCATCTTAAACATTCTTTATTAGAGCCCAAGCTGTCTGACTTGATTTTTAAAAATTTAAATTGTCTGCCCTCTCAGTCCATTTTTGGTATTGTCTGCACTAAGACTATGAATAAATTCATGGGCGATCTTTTGGTCTGCAGTTGTAAGACAATTCTGGTATAATATATCACTATTTTGATACCATCCCGGAATATACTCTTTTCGATAACCTCTAGACATGCTCTTCTTGGCTATACTTATCACAGCGCCGACAAAACTAGCATAGTTCTTAATGACAAGAGGTATCCAATCCAGGCACTTATCAAGGTCAGAAGCGAACTTTTTTCAGTTTGCTCGTGTAGTTCCATCTTGGTCTTGGAATGTCAAGGTATACAATAACTGGAATATACTGACTGTGTGGAATATATTGGAGAACACTTCTCGTAGCTACCAATTGAGCATTGTTACAGTCGCTTGATACAAGTCGGGGTTGTACTCCCTATTCCATGCGGCTGATTTAAATGTTCCTTTATCTTTGGCACCAAAAATGAGATATACATGCTTATCTTGAGTCCATTGTACTGATGCATCCCCATGTATATCTTTCTATATTTACACTGCTCGTGATGACTATTGAAGTTGCCTACATACACCGCTGGATGAAGCCGAGTTTCTAGAGTGTGAGTTGGCCAGTCATTACCTGGTGATTTATTGACATTAATGATAGTGATACACAGGGCAAACAATCACAGGCATTTAAAACGCATGTTGGGCTGCAACAGGGAGATGCGCTGGCATGTCTTCTTTTCAACATAGCTTTGGAAAAGGCGGTCAGGGATGCCCAAATAGACAACAGAGGAAACATTTTTAATAAATCATCCCAAATTTTGGCATATGCAGATGATGTTGACTTAGTTGCCCGTACAACACGCAAGCTAGAAGAAATGTATACCACCTTGTCAAACGCCTCAAAAAATATGGGCCTGCAAGTAAATGAGGAGAAGACTAAGATAATGGCATCAACATCCAACAATAGAGCCAGAAACATCGGCCACCAATTCACGGTTGATAACTCTACCTTTGAAGTGGTAGACAAATTCATATACTTAGGCTCCCTGATCACCAAGGAGAACGTCATGATGGAAGAAATCAAGCGAAGAATAATCCTAGCAAACAAATGCTATTTTGGATTGAGTAGACGTATGAGAAGCAGAAACTTAAGCACAAAAACAAAAATAACCATATACAAAACCCTTATACAACCTGTGTTGACATATTGGTCGAAGACGTGGACCATTTCCAAGGTAGATGAAAACCTCCTGCTTATATTTGAACGAAGGATCCTGAGAAGAATATTCGGCGGCATCTGTGAAAATGGTGTTTGGAGAATGAGGTACAACTACGAGATATATCACAGATATAAACATATATTTGGTGGTAAAGACGTAGTATCCCTTATAAAAATAGGAAGACTAAGATGGGCAGGACATCTGGCAAGATCACAGCAGAACAATCCTCCTAGCAGAATCCTTGTGTCACAACCTGTGGGAAGTAGCAGTAGGAGTAGGCCAAAACTCAGATGGATAGATGTTGTAAATGAGGATGGTAGAAAAATAGGCGCAGCAAACTGGCAACAGTTGGCAATGGATAGAACTGACTGGCGTAATAAACTTATGAAGTTCGAGGCTCTTTTATAGGTCTGTAGCACCAATGATATTGATGAATGATAGTGATACTACCGATTTATGTAACAATGGGTATATATCGTTCTCAGAGGAGATAGTAACAAGGGATGCGTGTTCTATGTTAGTTTTTATGTATAGGTAGCACCTAGCAATTTGTAGCCTGGTATTTTTCTCGTTTTTCTGGGATCATGTTCTGTTACACTGTGAGTTACCAGAATGACGACTACGTCGATATGTTAATATTTAGACGTAGCTTACGCTTTTTATACTAATCCGACAAATTCGCACTGAAGGTCCGATTTTTCTCGTAGAAGAGCTCTGAAAAGAGTTTGTTGGTAAGCTTTGAGTCATGTTTCTGTATGTCGATGTCGGAAGATATTAAGATTGTCTGCACTAACGAACTGTCCCACGAAAGTACTAGAAATACGATTCTATTCATGCCAGTTCATGCTTACTACATTGATATTTACTAATCTTATAAGAAATTTCCAAGTTCTTAAATTCTCTACGTGTTCGCTTGATTTCTGTGAATAAAAGTAGTAATAAAAAACATAAAATAATGATATTAAATATTTTTTTGTACAAATCTTACAGTAAAGTAAAATTAGATTTCGCGCCAACGTAACCAAATTTTTAAAAAATTTAAGAATCATCTAATTAGATCCAAGAGCGAAAATTGCTACCTACGCCTAAAACGTATCAGATTATACTTCATTAGGAGTCTCCGCAAAGCGCATAAAAAGTAAAAAGTAAAAATTCTGACATGGAAAAATGTCAGAATAAATGGATGATAAGGAATCTCCGCCTTGCGGTTTAAAAACTTGGAGTTACGATGTAACGAACTGAAAATCATTTTACGCGCGATATTCATTTTAGAAATAGAGTTTTTTGGGATTATCGGGTAATAAAATATGCCACAATGAAATAGATTTAAAAATTATGTATTCAATGTTTATTTAATTATATTCAATGTATTATAATTATCATAAATTACAAGTAATTATATGCTTATAATTAGACTTCGGCAAATATGCATTTAAAAATGTAGAAAATATGCGCATAAATATGCACGTGTTTACCCGAAAATATGCAAATATTTTACAAAATATGCATACAAATAAATAAAAAAATCGTAAAATAGTAACAATTTTATTTAAAAAAAAAAAGTGTACATAACTAAATATTTCCTACTTAAGATTTACATTTATTTTAAGTAACTACATCATTTTTAAGTATGAATAAACTTATTTAGAATTATGGTAACAATAAATGACCAAGTGGTGTTCAAAATTTTCTAACAAAAACTTGTGGCTTCTGTCTGAGTACATATATTTATATATGGAAAAACTTCGTTCAACATCAACTGATGTAACGGGAGCATTTTTCAAACTAACCAAAACATTTGGTTCTAAATTAATTGTTTCCGAAATATTTCCAGCTAGAACACTGACTACTTCAGAAAGAATACGGTAACCTTTATTTTTTTCCATAGTAGCTTCAAATTTTTTTAAAATATCTTTTCCAATATTACCTCTAACGTTCCGACAACATGACGCAAATTCTTTTATTAATGCTGTACTTTCGAACAATGACAGTTTTGGTGATTCTAACTGAGTAATTGTTTTTTGAACAAAACTAAAATTTGATTTTATAAATGAAAGTTCTTGTTGAAGCAAGTTACTCTGAAAAGTTTGTTTAGAATCCAAAAGAGATTGGGAACTTTCATCTGTTAACGTATCAATTATGTTCTTTATTTTAACAAAATGATCTGCATCGCGTTAAAATAGGTTGTGGTGGAAGAGGAATGTTAGGTAGCATTTCTTTATAAAGTTGAATTCTTATAGGAGATTTAAGAAATACTTTTTTGACACTGGATATCATGGTATTTACAAGAGGAAACTTTTTTCGTATTTCCTCTGCAACTCTGTTTAATCCATGCGCTACACAAGTAACATGTATTAAATCTGGGAAAAACATTTTTAAATTTTGTCCTGCTTTCACCATATAAGGAGCAGCATCCGATAAAATAAGCAGTAATTTATTAGAAGGAATAGTTGTCGGAAGAAAAAAAGTTGCTAATGTTTCTTGTATAAAACGCAAAATTGTTAAAGCATTTGTTTTCTCAAGTTGCTGGCATGAAATAAGATGAGATTTTGGTAAGGTATCTTCTTTAAGAACACCAATCAATAAATGAGCAATATACTTTCCTGAGGAATCAGTGGTTTCGTCTACAGATATGTAAAAATAATTATCTGCAATTTCTTCCTTAATATTAATTAACACCGACGAGTATAGCCCGTTCACATTATTTCTTCTTAGAGACCGATCGCTTGGAACATTAAGTTTGCAATATTTTTTTAGAAACGAACTAAAATTTACATTTGCTAATTTTGAAAGCGATATGTTTGCAGACACTAATGCGCGACACAAGTCTTCATTAAAAGTTTCTTGCTCATCTAATTTTTTTGAAGTAGATTGGAAACATTTAGCCATTAAAGTTTGATGTTTTCCTCCTATTTTTCCTTTTTTTGCAATGTGTGAAGCAGTTCTCACATGTTGGTCTATCTGAAATTTCTTCTCACATGCTATCTATAAATAAAAATAAAAACCTTTATTTTAACCCAACCTTTAAAATATAAAAATATACAAGGTGTTTTTGGTTAATCAAATAACTGGTTTGGAAAAAAAACACTCGCTAAGTGTTTTAATTGCAGTATTAATCCACAAATTAGTTTTTGTTACTAACCATTAGTACATTATATAACTTATTTTAAAATTCAACAAAAGTTTTTTCTTTTGTTAATTCAATTACAATAAAAATAATTGTGTTTTAGAATAGCTGACTTCATAAAAAAAAGTAAAGGTGAAAAATTTTTCTAAATACACACCATTGTATTGTACCATGGACAATTTTTTCTCACTAAAGGAAGCTATTTTTCATTTAAAAACAACCTACGAGTTGGTTTTAAAATTATTGTTGTTATTAACTAAAAGAATTTAATTTTTTTTAATTTTAACACCCTGTTTCTCGAAAAGTAAATAAGTTTGACCCCTCATTAACTATATCGTTTTGTTCAATTTTTCGAGAAGTATCTACAGTCAAACGTTGTAAGTGTCATTTGGAAACACCCTGTATGTATGAAATATTAGATATTTAATAGAAAAAATTAGATACTTACAATTTTGCCACAGACTGAACAGTAGATTTTTCCCATATCCATAGACAGCTCTTTATAAGGTTTAATCCAAGTTGAAGCACTGGTTGTTTTAGGCATTATAAAATCACAATCTTCCTTTTTGTTACGCACAACGAGTGTTTACGCTTTGAATATCAAAACAAAAATGATTTACAAATCTGAGCATCAAATTAGAAATGTTTAGGTACCTAATTCAATAAACTGGGAGATTTTGGAAAATCCCTAAATTAGGAACAAAACTATTAGCCGTTTACCTGCTGTTAAGATACAATAAATTGTAGATAGATTTGGGGATTAGATCATAAAATGCAAATGAGCGAACCCTTAGCGATTATCCAATAACTGAATGCCTCAGTGACCGAGACTTTCTAAGAATGTCGAGGGCTACTTAAATTGATCTTCTTTGAAATTGTAAATGTTTTGTACCTGTAGAGATTACGTACTTAGATCATTTCTTGATTAAAATGACTACAAAATTTTATACAAGAATTGAAATAAATTGGTATGTTTAAAAATTTTCAAATACAGTATAAAAATCTGAACTTTTATGCACTTTATGCAAACTTTTATACAAATATGCCAAAATATGAAATATTTGCATAAAATATGCACAATATGCAAAATATGCAATATGCATATTTGCCGAAGTCTACTTATAATTAATATAAATTTACACAAATATGTACAAAATAAAATATTGATCAACTCGATACACCACTGCATTATAAATCCTTGCCTGAAAGTGAAGTAATCAGTGTACATAGAAATATCAAATTCCGTCTGTTAAAGGCATTTCCCTCCCAAATTATTTACTCACAACATGCAGTACAACGAATTAAATCCTTTAAATGTTTAGTAGTATATGCATGGCTGACCCACAATTTTACTTGATGCAGGTCTTGATCAGTTCCGTATCATAAAGTGTGGAAATTCTAACAAGTAAAGATATTAAATTTCTCGGGTATTAAATTCTATGCTTTAAAATGAAAATAAAACAGCTTGTAACAAGAAGAATATATGTGAACACGCCTTAAACTATCAAGTGACGATTCGACAGTTAAGTTAAACTAATTAAATATAAGACGAGAACAATGTAGTCATGACTTCTGATGGTAAAAATTTAAATCCAAATGATAGAGTTCAATCAAAGCAGTTAATTCAAACGCATTCTACAGTTTTTGAAAAGAGTAAAGAAAAAACCCCATATGCTAAACATAGTATCTAGTTAACAGATGATAATCCAATTTTTCAACCTCCTTATCGTCTGGCACCTACTCAGAAGGAAATTCTGCGATATTTGTCAGATAACCTTCTAGAAGATAGAATCATTGAAGAATGTAAGTCCCCTTATGCATTCTCGGTGGTGTTAGTTCCAAAACCTGGTGGAAATATGAGACTTTGTGTTGATTATAGGCGTTTGAACAGTAATACTGTTTCTATTCATCCATTACCTAAAATTCAAGATTTACTTCATTCTAATACCAAAGGAATAACAACAATGATTTACAGAACGTAATGCAACGCCTTAATGAACGCTGTCATGAGTACGGATTGAAGATAAATTTAAAGAAAACTAAATGCATGATCATGAATAAATCTGCACATGCAAATATCCAATTGACTATTGAAGATACTGCAATTGAGAGTGTTAATAACTATAAATACTTAGAAACATGGATAACATCAGATGTAGACCAAACTAAAGAAATTAAGACACGCATTGAAATAGCACGTGCATCATTCATTAAACTTAAAAAGTTTCTTTGTTGTCGGGATATTAGGTTAGAACTACGCCTGAGAATGCTTCGATGTTACATGTTTTCTACTCTTCTTTATGGCTTGGAAGGGTGGACACTAAAACAAGTCCATGTGAATAAGTTGGCCGCCTTTGAATTTTGGTGTTACATAAGAATCCTACGAATCTCATGGATTTAAAGAATGTCAAACGTGTAAGTAACTAGAAGGATAGGAAATGAGGCGGAAATAATATTAACTATCAAAAGACGAAAACTTGAGTACTTAGGACATGCAATGAGAGGGCATAAATACGCATTATTACAACTTATTATTCAAGGTAAAATCTGAGGAAAGCGAAATGTGGGAAGACGAAGAATATCCTGGCTTAAGAACTTAAGGGAATGGTTTGAAAGCAGCAGTGCAGAACTTTTTTTTTAGTCAGCAGAGTCCTCATAACCATGATGATTTTCAACCTTCGATAGAAGATGGAACTTAAAGAAGAAGACTGCCAAGGCTGTTTTCATATCACATTGGATTTAAAAAGTGGATATCACCAGATACTAGTGAAGAAGGAAGAGATAAAACATGGTTTATTACTCCTTTTGGTACATATAGATATATTGCTATACCCTTTGGATTAAGAACAGCACCAGCTACATTTCAATGGCTTATTGAACGTTTCAAATCAGGCTTGCCACAGGTCTCTATGCTTGCTCATTTGGATGACCTCATAATAATGTCTTCTACTTTTGAAAGCCATCTTAAGGATTTGGATGATGTTTTTAAAAGACTTAACATTTTTAAACTTCACGGTAATCGTGCTAAATGTATTTTCAGCACCGATAAGATAAAATATCTTTGACATATTGTTAAATCAAGATGTTTTCACCTGCTTGCCAAACAAGATAGCTGCAATTAAGGACATGTGTGCTTCCCAAAATGTAAAACACTTTCTGTAAAATTTATGAAAATGCAGATAGGTGGATAAAAACAGTCGATTCCTTTAATATCGTCTATAATTGCCAAAATTCTAGTTCAGCCGCTCGTACAGATCCAGCAGCTTCTATGAACTTTCTAAAATAAATAATTCAATTCCTAATGCTCATTCGGTTTTGGATCCTAGATGAATTGTATTATCCTCTTATATTTGCCCTCTTAATTTGACTTTAATTTGAGAGCAATGAACACACGCCCTTATCTGGTCAATACTATCAAAATTAGAAAGACGTCATATCTAGGACATATAATGCGCCATAGGGAATTTGAGCAGCTCCAGGTAATATTAGAAGGCAAGATTGAAGGTAAAAGGGGCATAGGAGGAAAGAAAAAAATCTTGTCTACGAAACATCAGAGATTGGATCCACACAAAAGGACTCACAAAAAATACCATGATTCAAATAATATGAAATTTGTACATCCTTACTTTTTTATTTTTTCTTTTTTGTTTTTTGTTGTTTCTATAAATATAATTTTGTTTTAGGTAGAACAATTTACAGTATTATGGTTATTACTGATTGTGATAGTAGCTGGGAATTTAGGAGTTATTTATACATTAACTATAGGAAGATCGAGGAAGAGTAGAATGAATTATTTTATTACTCACTTAGCTTGTGCAGGTAAGAGTTTTTTTTAATCAACTAGTTATGTGTTTTAATAACCCTTCTTTTCATTTTAAACATACAAATCGCTATATTACATTGTTTTTTGCTTTGTACCAGTTTCTATTAGCTATATGTTATAATGGCAACTATAAAGTTATGGTATCAATAGAGTGTTTAGACTCATTTCAGCATCCCTGCTTCACAGACACTTGGTCTGATACAAATTCTAACTCAGAAATTCCAACGAATGTCTCCTAAAACTTGAGAACTGCAAGGGTTAGCGTACAGATGTGCCACCTACTTTGGAGGCCATGAACTAAAATGATTGAATAATACCGTTTTCTGTCCTCTGGGCTATACGAAATGTGTAAAAGATTAAATCACGCTGGCGTGTTTTGAAAATTTTGGTGAAAACATTTTGTTAATTTTTTGGCGAATGCGTCAAAATTGGTCAAATTCAATTCAGTTTGTTATTTTTACATTTAATCTTAGTATCTGGTGTAGTACATATACTCGTAGAAGGTATAAGTATGCATCTAGTGTAGATTATGTAATCACTGATAGAAAGAAAAAGTAGTAAAATTTGTAAAAAACGATACATTGAATAATGTTTGTGAAATTTGTATTTGATAAAGAGGTGGTCATATTAGGAAGTGATTTAAATGTACATTTCTTACAATCCAATAGAGGAGATGAAGCGATACATGAACTACTAGATTTTAAAAGTAGAGATAATACTATATATAATATGTTGAAATGAGCAATAGCAGTAGATATGGTGATTTAACACACTCATTCGAAAGTCAACTTATGAACTCTTTCTAAATTCTACTTCGTTTAATTTAAAGAATACAAAATGTAAATAAATTTACGAACAAAAAGAACGATATAAATCAGAGATATGAGAAATATGGGAATATGGGAAAGAAGGTATAATTAGAGCAAAACTAGTAGAAAAAAGTAACTGAAACATGAAATACGGCTAGTATTAGATATACTGCAACTGAAGTACGTTTCTCGCAGATCTTTAACGTTATATTGTCTCCAAAATAAAGTAAAAATAACATTAGCAAAAGCTAAAGCAGAAGTCTAAATAAAATTAATATAATTAACATGATACCAGGACGATTGAAAGAATAGGTATAAAATAGTCAAACTTTGTGTAAAGAAAGCAAACGATTTTAGTGAGATTGTAGCATTTTATATTGAAGTCCCCTCGTATATGTGATATATTGAGGTCCCCTCATATATGTTTGAGAGATCTAAGAATGTTTTTGATGTAATTTTGTTCCTATCGTACGTGTTGGAACCCAAATATTTTCAATTCTTTCTTAGCGTCGAAAAGTGATATAAATCATTTTAGAGTTGTTTATTATTTTTAAGATGTGTACTTTCTCAGCATTTTCTTTTACTGTTTTATTCGAAGTCGCCTTATAATTTTGGTACGTCGTAGAAATGGAATCTTCTGCGTTTTAATTCATGTCAAGTGTTTGTTTATTTTCAACGTATATGAACGAATTTTTAAATTCGTCATTCGTACTTGGGTCGCCGTAGGTGCAGGTGTAGATTAATTCTGACTTGGTTTGCTATGTGGATCACAAATATGGATTCACAAATTCACCGTCGAATTTGTGTTTTCTTGTTTTTGGTCCCTTTTCATGGAAATGTAGCATGAAGTGATAGTAGCAGTTTTACGATAGTTTTTGAAGATGGCCTCATGTTGCCATTGTGTTGTGCCTGTTCCAGTCTTTGAAGGAGACGGGTTTTCAAGGTTGTCTGGTGCTGGCGCCGGCGCTGGCTTCCTCCCTCATCTTCTTATCCCTGATCGTCATCCCGGATCTGCCCCCAGTATAGTTCCAGCATGTTTCCAGTTCCCGACCCCAGACATGCAGAATGAAGCTTAGTGAGGTTCAGGTAACTTTTTCTGTGTTTAATTTTCAAGTAAAGACAGACATTTTTTAGAGAAATAATTGCTTTCGTAACAATTTAAATTTTTGTTTTTTTTTTTTAATTGTAAGATTTTAGAGTTTGACTTTATCTGTCAATTTGTGTGTTCAGTTTTTTTTTTAAATTTATTGTTAACTTATGACAGCTCGTTCTATTATTATTTTGATTTTATTTGTTTTATTTTTAAAAAAGGTTTACCTCCATGCTATTTTGTAAGTTTTTGTAACATCTCCTGAGTTTGTAAATCAATAGATGACATGTAAGTTCTTTGTATTTTGTGACTATTGTGGTAATATTATTATATTGTCTTTTTTGAGCATTCTTGTGTTCTCTATGTTTTGTAACTGTTTGTGGTAAGACACAATAAATGTTAAATTTTGTTTTTTAACATTTTGTTTATTCCTTTTTAACTAACCCTTTTTGAGTTTTATTTAAAAAAGATATGTTTTTTATGTTTAATAATTATATCTCCAGTTACAACTAGCTGTTGTGATGGTTATATTAGGCACCTCAAAGTGGCGCTCTATATAAATTACTAGAGGTGTTTCCTGTTTCTTTCTGTTTTGTTTGTCCCAAGAGATTTGTATAAGTACCCCTTTATTTCATTTTTTTGTAGTTGCCCCAATCTAACCCCCTTGTCTTTTACTTATCCACGACCCCAGCTCTCCTACCAAAACCTGAGTGCCGTTCGCATATGTTTCGATTATTTTGCTTGCCCTTCTCCACCCCCAGTAGTTTCTTCCCCCAATTGTCTACCCCTAATAGTAATACATCTATGGTAGGCAAAATATTTCGTTACAAGATTAGATGTATTCGATACTTCTTTCTTGTATTGCCTTGTTTTTTCTTATATTGTCTTGTATTATGGTCAGTGTTCTAACCACTTCCGTGACTTTTCCCATCCGCTGCAAAACAACCTAGTTAGGAACTCTACACAGCTTATTCGCATTATTCTCCGATATACCCAGATTTGAAAGGTTTCAAGTTTTCTTACAGGTGTAAATGGTAAAGTCTTACCTTCGACACCATATAAAAGAACAGAAAACACATAACTAAACTAATTTTTAGTAAAAAAAATATTGTTAACATAAGATTTTCTTTATCTTAAAAAATGCAGCTCTGGCCTTCTCTATACGTATTCTAATTTCTTTGCTTATGTCTCAGTCCTCATTTAGATTACAACTAATTTAACTGTTGGTTCCCTCCAGTTGTTTTAAATAAGCTGTTACCACTTCTGGTTGTATTGACGTTTTACTGAAAACCATTCCTTTTTGTCTATGTGGTATTTAGCTTCAGTTCATATTCATCACACGTTGTGGTAATCCTATTTTTCAGATGTTGAAGATCTTCCTAACTATTTGCAATTAACACTGTTTCTGTTGTATTAGATACACAGATAATAAAATATTATTTCTCGAAAAAAAAAGTAATAAAATAGTGAACAAATGCTTTGATAGTTTATTTAATGAAAAGTTACGGAAAACGAATTAAACTAACGTAACAGCAACATTTACCAAACCTAAAACAGAGGAAATTACTATACCAGTTCAAATTAAGACAGATGAAACAGTTTTGTAAAACGAAAAACATGTGTTAACCCCTTTAGCGAATATTTTCTGAGTAATAAAGAGTTTACCATAATTATAGTGTAATGTCGACGATATTACAATTGTAATAGTTGATTTTGTACAGAACGAAGGTTTTCGGTCTTAGCAGACCATATTCAGTGAACTTCAACGTACTTGCTATATAATCTCATTACCAAGCAGTGGGTGGGTTTAAATTAAATATTACATACTTAAAAGTATTAAAATAAACAACACATGAGTCTCTTACTTATGTATGAGTATGTGTAAGTCATAAGACTTATATAAATGCTGTTTCCAGTATTGTGTCAAGTATGTTTAAACCCATTCACTGCTTGGTGATGAGGTTATATATCAAGTACTTAAAGTTCAGAGAAGATGGTCTGATAAGACCGAAAACATTCGTTCTGAACAAAATCAAATATTGTAATCCATTTGGATTTTTTTTAACTACTAGTACTATAGTATAGACCCAACTTCCGGGAAATTTCCCACTTTAAGCTTATTCGAGTTAATCAAATAAAACCAAATTATCTATCATCATGAAAATGGTGTTTGGAGAAGACGATACGACTTCGAACTCTATAGAGTATACCAGGAACCAGATATCGTAAAACACATTAAGATAGGACGTCTGAGGTGGGTAGGCCATGTAATGCGGATGGAGCAAACCGACCCAGCTAGAAAAACGCTACTTGATACACCTATTGGTCAAAGAAGAAGAGGAAGACCCAGAACAAGATTCCTAGATAACATAGATCAAGGTATGAGAAATATGGAAATACGTCCATCGAGGAAGGCGATGGATAGGGACGACTGGAAAAAAATTCTTGGGGAGACTAGGACCCACACAGGGTTGTATAGCCAAAATGATGATGATGATGATGTGCAAGACTAATTGAGACAAGATTAATTGCAGAATCAAATTTTGTTATAAGCTAATTGGAGGAAAAATACAGTGCTAGTCAAAAGTCCGTCCGTCCCCTCGTATCTTTTAAATGGTTATTGTTATAATATTGAAATTTGGAGGAAGGTAATAAACAGACGTAAGCTTCTTAACTAGTCATAACAGGTGAATAATAGTGACAGATGACGTTTCAGCGCCACTGTGACAGATAGTTTTAAATGGGACCTTATGGCAAGTGATACCTCGTTTGAAAGGTATTGAAAATACCTATTCAGTCATAATAATTTTGTTTGAGTTTAAGCTCATTTTGATGAATAAATTAAATAAATACTAAAATTATAGCTTCTCATTTAATTGATAAATATTTAACAACCAGTTCTTATAGTAAGTGTTCAAAATGTGCTCCATCTACTTCCTGACAGTAATGCATCCTATTTCTAAACTCTTGCCGTACTCGTTCAAATGTGTCGGGGGAAATTGTCCTACATTCTTCAACAATTCGTTGTTTCAAAATGTCAATATTGTCGGTTGCTGTAGCGTAAACTTTAGATTTCAAGTATCACCACAGAAAAAAATCTAATGATGTGAGGTCCGGTGACCGAGCTGGCCATTCTATCGTACCTCGTCGTCCAATCCATCTACCACGATATTTCTCATCTAGGTAACGTCTTACTGTACCATAATGGTGTACAGGAGCACCATCTTTGTGGTTTCCCAAAATACCTGCCCAAACATTTATTTTTTTTTTGGAAATTGAGTATGTGTTTCACGAAAGACGTAAGGATTTGTGTCACTCCAATATCTCACATTGTGTGTGTTAACATTTTCATTGAGAGAAAAAGTATTTTCGTCACTAAAACAAATTGTTTTTATGTAATTGGGCTGTTGGTTAATTTTATTCGACATATTTTCACAGAATTCTAGTCTTCGGTCGGGGTCATCATCTGAAAGTTGGCGCACAATTTTTAATTTATATGGATTAAATTTATTTTCAGCCAACACTCGGTGTACTGTCTTTTGACTGATTCCATAGATAGATGCAACTTGGGCTGTAGAAGAAGTAGGGTTCACTACCATTTCTGAAATTATGTTAATTTTTTTGTCGTCACTAATTGTTGGTCGACTAGATCGTTTGACACTACCTGTTTGTTTAAACTTCCAAAGAAGCTTCCTCAAATAAGCTCTCGATGTAGGGCGATCGGGGTACCTCTCATTAAAAAGAAGTTCCGCTACATGGATATTATTTCCACATTCACCAATTATTAACACAGCTGCTACTTTGTCGGCTACAGTAGGTACCATTCTGCCTTTGTAAAAATTTAAACGTCTCTTTAAACAATTTTTTTTTTAACCTATTCTCTATCCTTCCATTGTTGGATGTAGGTCTCCCCCAGTTCTCTCCATCTTTCCCTATCTTGATCTGTTCTCTGCCATGTAGGACCTCCTTGTTTCCTGATGTCATCTTTCCACCTCATCTGTGGTCTGCCTCTTGATCTCTTTGCATTGTATGGACGCCACTTTCCGATGGCATTGTTCCATCGTCCGTCTTGGAGACGTTCATTGTGTCCAGCCCATTTCCATTTCAGTTTTGCTGCTTGTTCTATCGCGTCTACTGTCTTTGTTCTGGTTCTGATCCACTGGTTACGTTTTCTATCTTTAAGTGATATACCCAACATTTGTCTCTCCATCGCCCTTTGTGCCTACCTTATCTTATCCAAATTGGCCTGTGTAAATGTCCATGTCTGTGCTCCGTAGGTGAGCACCGGTATTATACAGGAGTTATATACCTTGCTTCGTAAGTATAGAGGGATTGTTTGATTTTTTAGAACGTAAGAAAGTTTGCCGAACGCTGCCCATCCCATTCTTACTCGTCTCGATATTTCAGCTGTTTGATTTTCTCTGTTAGCTCTGATTGCTTGTCCTAGATAGATATATTCATTTACCTGTTCTATTTTTTCTGTTTCTATTTTTATTGCCTCTTGGTCTTCCGTGTTTGTCATTACTTTTGTTTTGTTGAAGTTAATTTTTAGGCCTTTTTGAAGTGATTTTTTCGTTAAACAATATTTAAACTAAATATTAACTAAGAACAACTAACTAAAAACAACTTGACTAAACTAGGCAGAAACAGAAACTAAATATTCAGGTATAAACGCGTTTGCAAACTAAAAGTAACTAGAGAATTGACTAAACTAAGTAGAAACAGAAACTAAATATTGAGCTATAAACGCTTTTGCAAACTAAAAACAACTAGAGAATTGACAAACGTCAAATTTTTTGATAAATAACCAAAGGCGGACGTTAGAATTTTTATTAATTAAATGTCAAAGCAGAATTTTAGGTTTATTTTCATTATTTATTCGTCAAAATCATCTTAAATCTAAACAAAATTAGAATGATTGAATAGGTATATTAAAATAATTGTAGTTTCGCATTTAATTAATAAATATTCTAACGTTCGCCTCTAGTTAATTGTCAAAAAAGTTGATATTGACGCACAAACAATTAGGGAATTGGGGAATTGAAAAATGTCAACTTTTTGACAAGTAACCAGTGGCAGAGGTTTTAATATTTATTAATTAAATGCGAAACTACAATTTTAGTATTTATTTAATTTATTCATTAAAATGAGCTTAAACTTAAATAAAATTAGTATGGTTGAATAGGTATTTTCAATACCTTTCAAACGAGGTATCACTTGCCATAAGGTCCCATTTAAAACTATCTGTCACAGTGGCGCTGTAACGTCATCTGTCACTATTACGTCACCTGTTATGACTAGTTGAGAAGCTTACGTCTGTTTATTACCTTCCTCCAAATTTCACTATTATAACAATAAAAATTCAAAAGATACGAGGGGGGGAACGGACTTTTGACTAGCACTGTATATAAATAATGAAACAAATACTAATTTATTTAATAATATGATATATGAGAAAGAATATGATAAAGTTTCATAACAGTTTCTGGGGTGGACGCTTAGTAGGAAATAAATCACCAGTGAGCACGTTAAAATTGTATAATATGTACGAAGGAGAATTAGGGTTAAAACAAATGTGAGATAGACTGGTAATGTCCTAGTTCAATTTTTACACATCTCTTGCCATAAATAGTTATGTTTCTGCCTGGCAGTGTCCATTGAAATGTTTATCAGCACCTAATTGTCGCTACTTCATTTTATTGTGGATATTAAGAATCTGGAATCTTAAGGTAGAGCAGCCAATGTGCGCCCCTTGGACATCCGCATTCTTGCACAGATTCGTTGGAGCCTTGAATACACAGTTTCAGTAGACTCTGGTAGAGTTGATACAAATATTGTCTGCCGTATCTAAAATCTAGAGCCGATCAGATGATCTTATAGCTCTTTTATGCGTCCTCTATGCGTTTTGGAGGATTCTAATAGCTTTACCTTAAAGTGCTAATATAAAAGATGTTGCCATCTGTTCATTTGCCCATCCATTATTTGTGTAGCATGGTAATGTACAGTATAAAAGTATTAAAAATATAAATGGCATGTCAAAATTTTGCTATTGCAGTATTATCTTTAAATAATTTAATATATTTGACATCTAGCTATACAATATAAGAGTGATCACTTCTTTTGACACACCTGGTATATACATATAATACTCAATCAAGCAGCTTAAAACAGAAAAGACTGGCTTTATTATTTTTCATTCTCAAAAGGCCTATGTCCAACAGTGATAGCGCCGGACTGAATAATGATGATTATGATGCTGTTATGTTAATTAATTTTGTTGAATAATGATGTGGTTCTGTGGAAAATACAGCTTTCATAATTTAAATTTATATATTGCTAGTCAGAAATAATACATTTATTAATTAAAAATATATTTCGCTATCATATCAATCTACTCTTGTTATGAGTTAGGCAAATAAAAAATAAACTTTGAAATAGAACACAATATACATGTTGATTTCATATGGACACGTCCAAAATTAATATATTCTAGTATAGCCCACCATAAAATTTAACTTCATGAAAATTCAGAACATATATACCTATGTACAAAGTTAATTGGTCTGTCGACATCGCAACTAACCGTAAGTCTCCTCATACCCTGATAATTTTTTCAAACATGTTTTAGCTGCTAACACAAAACACATTATTGTTTATGACTAGACATTGGAATATATGCTGTAAAATATGGTAAAATATGCATACACTATACGTTCTAAAAATATGCACAATAAATGCATAAACATAATGTTATTTTGTATTTCGCTTTTTGGTTTTTTTTTTAATGATTTAAATATTTTTATTTATTTTAATAAAATTATAGAGAAAAATATTCTTATAAACTTTGATTAATGATAAACGACAATGAGGACCATGAAGAATATAGAAGGTGTAATAGAGAAGTGAAAAAAGGTAGCCAAATTAAAAATGAACGATTGGGAGAATAGATATGTTGAAATTAAAAGATACATAGAAATAGCAGGTGTTTTAGAAGCCTGGAAAATAATTAAGCATCTCAGAAAAAATAAAAAAAAGATTTAAAATATACCCATAATTTCCTTACGAGAGTAAGCACCTTATTATGCAAAACATCTTGTAACGATATAATTTGCCGACCACATTGGGTATCACTTATAGGGGGTTGAAAGTGGGGACTGAGCAATTCTTGGGCTGGAGATAGGGTAAGCAAACAAACCGAAATGTTTGCGAACAGCCACTCTTGTTTTGGTTGGAGAGCTGTTTCTGTTCAGGAAGAAACAGAGAACTTTTGGCCATCATTAAAAGAAGCAAGACAGCATATTGGGGGCACATACTTAGAAACGAGATGTACGAGTTATTGCAGCTGATTGCGAGGGATAGAACAAGTATTCTGGTTGAAAAACATTTGTGACTGGAACGGGTTAAAAACACAGACGCTTTTAAGAAATCCAAAAGATAGCGGCGAATTTCCTGGTTTTAGCCGACCTTCACTAGTTGAGTCAGCACTAGAAGAAAAAGAAAAAGAAGAAGAAGAAGTAGAAGTAGAACAAGAAGAAGAAGTAGAAGTAGAAGAAGAAGAAGAAGTAGAAGAAGAAGAAGAAGAATGAGAAGAAGAGTACTGAAAACGATAGAACAATAAGTCATAGTAACATTCTCTAAGCTGAAGACCACTTAAGCCAGATCCTCCGAGAGATGTTAGGGTATGATGTGTTCCATAGATGGAAGCATAGAAGATCTAAACAGCAAATGTTAAAGAACATTTAAAGAAGTCTAGATAGTATTGTAGCTTTATCAGAAGAAACCGCCATGTACTATGCTAACTAATTGATATTTTATTGCAGACACCCATTTTAAAAAAACATATAAAAAACACAAAAAGCATAAGTCCAGACCGGGGACTCGGTGCTAACTCAAGCAACAGCAAATCGACGATAAAGTAATCTAAGATGATATCTGGACTATAACGCCTTATGCTGTTCCGATAGGATATCATAGGGTAGGATATCCTCCCGGAGTCCTTATAACCGAGACTTCCACAGACTTTCACATGTCAAGTATTTGAGGGGGGTAAAATATGGTCTGAGAGCATTGGAGAAGGGTGGAGTGGTTCCTGATTTACACACAGATTAATGAATTGTATACCCGAATATCATTTTAGTAGTGTACAAATCCAATCAATCTGGATTGATTTCTGTTGCTTGCTTGCTAAACAGAAAGTATTTATTTTATATTTTCCTCAATCTAAAATTCAATATATATCAATTATTTCAGATTTATTGGTTGGACTGATAAGTGTTTTGACTGATTTGATATGGAGGACAACAGTAAGCTGGTATGCTGGAAATGCCGCCTGTAAGATTATAAAATTTCTTCAAGTAAGTAAACTAAAATACTATAATTACCTTATATACTAATTGAATACTCTGACTGTATAGACAAAAATTAAGATAATCGTATTTTAAATATAAAGCGTAGATACAACTAAATGGTGTAATAAATCATCTAAGAATGATTTAGAGCATATATCTAAAAAATATCACAGGAAAACGCAGAATACAGTCTAACCCGTTTATTGGAATAGCCTTCGTACGAAGAAAAAATATTCCTATAATCGGTATATATATATTATATATATTTATATATATATATATATATATATATATATATATATATTTATATTATATATTATATTATATTATATTATATATATTTATATATATAATGGGCCTGCGTAGCACAAGCGGTAGGATGTTTGCCTAGCAAGCCGGTGGTCCGGGGTTCGAATCCCACCGCCGGCAAGAACATCTAGACATTTTAAAAATGTCTATAGGCCCCAGGTCGACTCAACCTGAATAAAAATGAGTACCTTGGGTAAAACCAGGGGTAATAATAGACGGTTGAAGCGTAGCACTGGCCATGTTACCTTCCTTGTATACCGTAGGCCCTAGATATAGCAGACTACCCTGCTATACTCCCAAAGCCGCGACAGCGGTATAAAACGGGAGACTATTATTATATTATATATATATATATATATATATATATATATATATATATATATATATATATATATATATATATATATATATATATATATATATATATATTAAATGGTCAAATATATTTTAGTCATTCTAATCATTCCTGCTTCATCCGACACTCAGACTGATACAAATTCAAACTCGAAAAGTTAACGAATGTCTCCTAAAACTGACCACTGTAGTTAGCGTATGCAGGTCTCACCTGCTTTGGTGGCCATAAACGAAAACGATTCAATATTATCATTTTTTATCCTCTGGGCTATACGAAATTTGTAAAACATTAAATCGTTTAGCAAAAGGTGCTATTGCTTTGTTGAATTAAATGGTCAAACATATGGCCTAGGAGGACAAATTCGTCAAATGTTCCGTGTATGAATTGGTATCAATAGACTGTTATAACGTTATTTCTGTATGTCCTACGTCTTCGGAAAGTCGGGAACATAAAAGTCAAAGACGAAAAGCCAGCGAATGTGTCTTGCTATTTTGCCACCTTTCGAAAAGCGCCACCTAATTTGGTAGCCTTAAACGAAAACGACTACCGTTTTCTGTCTTTTGAGCTGTACGAAATGTGTATATAAAAAATGTTTAAAATATATAAAAGTATATAAAATATATTTTTTTTATATATTCGGCGTCTCATTTCATCAAAATCGTAGCAAAGCTGTTGCTGAAACTTGTAAATATTTTAATTTCTAATAAGCAGGTTCGACTCTACAATGAACTAAATAACATGGTGTACAGTTCCCGTCATATAAAACTGGTACACTTTTTTTTCCCAATGTAAACCTGTGTTCGGACTTGAAACAATGGTTCGTGAATCAATTCGTTGTTGCCATCACAGATAACTGAATTGCACTAAATCTAAATAAAAAAAGAACGTTCAAAAATGTTTAAGTTTTTATATAGGTATTATTATTATTATCATTAACAACAAAAAACAGTATCTAATAAATTTAATAACCAGAGAGAGGGTTGAGTTAATGCCCAAAATGTTTAAAGGATCTTTAAACGTACGTATTGGCACAGGGAACATTGGAATGCATCTACTATAATTATATAATGTGTCTGTAGCACCTCATTTTCGCTGATTTGATACAATATTTTCGTTGAATTGAATTATATAAACATAAACAGATAATTCCATTGGAATCCGCCGACCACAGTCCATCCAATCAGAAGGTATAAATAGGCCTGAACTTGTTTATAATAAATTAATAATAAGTTAAGCATTTAAGAAGTTAAGTGTTAATTGTATTTAGAGCGTTTATTTATAGTTCGGAAACAAGTATATTGTATTGTATTTTTGAAAATAAAGTTTTTAAAAATGAAGTTTCCACGAAAATAAATTTAATTACTGGCAACGTTGCCCTAGAAATTGGAACGACATATGTGACAAGATCAACTTACACAACTTGAAAAACACGATTTTCGGTTATAAGAGTTGTACCAGTTTTTTATGACGCGAACGGTACGTACCTATTGTTTTTTAATGATCTTTAATTGTAAACATTTTTAAATTTTTTGATTTCTTTTTTTTTTTCTAAACGTATCTATCTTCTTATAATGTCAGCTACTATGTTGATCAATTTTATTTTTATTCACTGCTGATCAGAATGGATCAGTTAACCTTAATCTAATTTCTAAGATTAACCAAAAACCGCATTCTTATGGGACTAGTACACACAAATTAGAAATGTTTAGAAAGGTTTTTAAATCTACTACTACTAAGGATTTCCACAGTTTTCACTGTCTTCCTTAACTCAACCGTTTTTTCCAATTTTCCCTGTCATTCCAGTCTCCATCTCGCAGGGTTCTTTTCTCCATAGCCTCGTCGATTTCATCTCTGAATGATCTTCGGGGTCTTCCTCTCTTTCTTCTTTCAATCGGGCTCCATTCTGTGATTTTGTTTATCCAGCGTCCTTTGTCCGCTCTTCTGACGTGGCCGTACCAGGATAGTCTCTTCTCCTCTATATAGTCGATTATGTCTGATTGCACTCCCATTCTCCGCTTAATCTCTGCGTTTTCAATTCTGTCTCTTTTTGTAAGTCTACAGCTTCTCCTCAGGAACTCCATTTCTACTGCTCTTATTCTACCTCTATTTCTCTTGTTTATTGTCCAGTTTTCGGACCCATATGTCAGGATACTTCTTGTCAGGGTGTTATATATTCTCTTTTTTGTCTTTATCGTAATGTTCTTATCCCACAACACTGAGTTTAGTTGTCTTATACAGTTTCTTGTTTGACTCAGTCTGTTGTTTATATCTTCTTCTGTTGTTCCCTGGTTCGATATTATGGTTCCTAAATACTTGAATTTATCTGTTCCATTTATTTGTCTTCCCTCGTCTATCTCTAGGTTTCTCATATCCTTGTTTTCTGTTGTTAGGTATTCGGTTTTCTCTAAGTTTATTTCCATTCCGTTGTTTTTATATTCTTCTTCTAGTTTTCTGAGCATAAAGCTGAGATCTTCTTCATCTTGTGCGATGACTACTTGATCGTCGGCAAAACTTAAGGTGTATAGGTATTCGTCTCTTACTGGTATGCCCATTCCTTCGCACTTTCTCCTCCATGGTTTGAGTGTCTTTTCCAAGAATATTTTAAACAGAGAAGGGGACGTAGCACAGCCTTGTAGAAGTCCTTTTGTCGTCTTAAATGGATTGTAGGCTTTATTTCCACATTTAATAGCTACTTTGTTTTCTTTGTATAGTGCTTTAACTGCTTTTATTAGTGTTTGTCGGATTCCGAGATCATTCATTGCTTCCCATAATTTGACTCTAGGTATTGAGTCATATGCTTTCTTTAGATCAACAAAGGCCAGATGGACCGGTCTAACTTTTGCCATTTTCTTCTCTATCAGTTGTTCTAATGTGTACGTATGATCTAGGCATGATTTTCCTACTGTGAACCCTGCTTGGTCTTCTCCAATTTTTCCTGTTATTTCAGTTTCTAGTTTTTCTTTAATAATTTTCCCGTAAAGTCTACCTACCGACGATATTATACTAATTCCTCTATAGTTTTTAAATCCCCTGCCCATTTTGACACCGGAGCTTAGGTACTCCATTTGTAGATTTTAGGTATAGTTTTTAAGACTAATAAGTCAGGTTAATAAACAACATGATTTGTTCAAAATTTTCACTGTTAACTTTTCACTGACAATAACTGATAATTTTTAACTGATAACTGATAACTGATAACTGATGAAGGTTGGAATATTTTCACCGGTAGCTCCTTAATACTTATATCAGCATTTTCGACATTTTCTTTAATAATATCAAATAGATTTTATCAATATTTAATAATTTGGTCTATAATGACCATTTTACCCTGTAGATGTTAATCAATACCAGTTTTTTAACTCCAAAATCATCAGATCATTCATTGCGAAGCCTTTAGTTATGTTTTTGCTTTTAAACTTTCAAACTTTTTTGTAACGTACTTCTATAAATTATGCATTATTTAATGCTATTTTTACATTTTTATTTGCATTTATGGGACACTGAGTCATTTTGTGAAAGGAATTTTAAAATCTCTATATAAAAATTATGGTTTGAAACTGGATTATTGCATTTAGATGATAATTTAGAATTTGCATTCTGTGAATGCTTTCGCAATTTTTATTATTTGGTGTAATTGCTTTACTAATAGAAAGGGTGGGTTAGTATAGATTTTGAGGTATTATCGTTAATTTTTCTAAGAACAGACTTTTTAGACAGTTCTGTAGTTTTTTTTAACAAAGTATGATTCTCATTTAGTTGTAATGTACTTTGCATTAACAGATTACATTTTTCATGTTTGTCAATTAAATGTTTTTTATTAAATTGAATTCTTCTTGTAATTTTCATAGTGTTGACTAGGTAGATCCAGTAGCGTAACTACAATTCAGCCAGGTCCTAAAACTCTTCTTAAAGATAATTCACACAAGAATATACAACAGATATGAAAGAGACATTAGCCCCACACAGTTCGGTTTCAAACAAGGATTTGGCATAAGAGAAGCACTTTATAGCTTAAGTGTTCTACTTCAGAAATGCAGAGATCAGCAAAAAAATGTCTTCCTATGCTTTGTAGATTACCAGAAAGCGTTCGATTGTGTTAATCATTTAGAATTAGTAAGATTGCTCCAGCAACGTTCGATAGATGAGAACGACCTTAAAATCACAAAGAACCTTTATATGACTCTGTGGGAATAGGATTGGAATCTACATGATATTTCTCAATCGAAAAAGGTGTACGACAGGGTTGTGTTCTATCACTCCTCCTTTTTAATCTTTACTCTGAAACGATTTTCGATAGACCCTTAAGTGACACTGAAGATAGAATGAAAATCAACGGACAGACTATTAGTAATCTTTGCTATGCTGATGATACAATCATAATATCTGATAGCCAAGAAGCGCTACAACGACTAATAGATAGAATAAACACTGAAGGAGAATGAATGGGCTTGAAGATTAATATAGACAAGACGAAGGTAATGGTGGTTAGCAGAACACGAAATATGCAATTAAATATAAGAGTAAACAATAAGAACATCCAAAAGGTCCCCAAGTTCAGATATCTCGGTAGTTGGATAACTGAAGATCTAGATCCAGACATAGAGATACGTAGCAGGATTGAGCAAGCCAGAACAGCATTTACTAATATGAGAACCTTGCTAAGCAACAGCAGCCTTAACTTAACGCTTCGATATCGCTTTGTAAAATGTTACATTTACTCCATACTGCTATATGGTGTATAAACCTGGACCATAAAGGCCAATGTGATGAACCGATTGGAGGCCTTTGAAAGGTGGGTATTTAGAAGACATTTTAAAATTCCCAGGATAGATCACACAACAAATGTCGAAGTATTAAATCGAATGGACAGAGAACGATAATTGTTGCCAATAATAAAAAGAAGAAAAACTGCTTATCTGAGTCATACATTTCGAAATTATAAGACCAGTTCTTAAAACTTATTCTGAAAGGGAAGATAGAAGGAAAATGGAGCATCGGAAGAAAGAAATACTCACGACTTAAAAACATAAGGACTTGGAGAAACCTCGATGCCCATGCACTCTTTAGAGCCACACAAGACCGAGAGGGAGAGGAGTATGCCAGAATTGTCACCAACATCCACTAATTGAATAGGGTACCATAAGAAGAACTACAATTCAGGAGGCCTGGGCGGAAACTATCAAACTATTTAGCTGGGTCTAGCTGATCGTGGATCGTAAATAGCTTTTTGTAAGTTTCAATTTTGAAAATCTCCTGTCATTAGAAGCAATAGAGACATATACTGTTCTTAGATATTTGGAATAGATTCCATCAGGTCCTTATCAAGAATAAACTGTGCCATTTTCAATGTAGTCCAATTTCTGGCCTCTTCATTTATTCTTGCAGCTTTTAAATGGTGACGAATTCTTCTGATTTCATTAACAATTATTTGCTTATCGAATTCTGTGTCACAATAATTGAATAAATACTCGACCTGAACGATTTTAAATTTTTCGAATACAGTCTCCATTCTTTACATTCTAATTTGAAGCTCTTGGTGTAGCTTGTCTAAACATTCAAGCATACATCTTTTAGTTTCATCTTAGTCCGGAGAGATAGTCTGGCATCTTCGGCTGTTTCTCTAGGCATTATCTTTTTTAAACGTCTCCTATTTTTTTTAAGGGAGATTTCCATTTCATTACATTTCTCCGAAGCAAACTGGAGATCCTTCGTGACCAACTCTTATCCACTGTCTTCCAAAAAGAAGACTTTCAACTTCGGAGTTTTATTACGAGGTTTTCAAGGCTTAAACATTCCGTCTGTAAATATCTCTCTGGACTGTTTATTTCTTGCAAAATGTACCCCCATAAATAAAGGAAGCCAAGAAATTTGAAATGACAAATATGCGAGAGTAAAATTTCAGCAGTGCCCCGTGTTATAATATTTTCCTTGGCGTCACATAATTTTTCTGTAACTTAAACTAATTTATCAAAATGTTTCAAAATAGGTTTCACAGCTTCGTGATTTTAGCGAGAAGTGCGCGCACCTAGCAGACGACATTGAGATCCAGACCAGACATCAACAAGCAAACAGTTCGCAGTTCGATAAACAACAATAAATTCGTTCAAGAAAGGTTTCATTTACAAAAGACGATAGTGTTTTAGTTTAAACAGCGTTTTGTTAGTTAAAATAAAGCCAGTGTTTACAGTCTACCTAGTTTTTATTTTTGCCTAGTAATAATAATAAAACGACAATAGACAATAAACTAAATAGTTTCTAAAACGCTTTCAACTTAAACAAATGTTGCGAATGTAACGAAGTAATTATTAATATTATACTCTGGCCAGCACGAAAAACGGAGCACTTGCACTTTTAAAATGAAAACTTAAAATTTTAATTATCTTTAAACTTTTATTATTATAATAACATAAACACAAACGAAACAAACTGTTTTAAGGCCTTTCTAATCAAAATTTAACTTTTGAACGAAGAACTGTTTCAGGAGATAACAATTAAAAAATAAAAAAAAAACGTAAGTAAGTGTTGTAACAAAATGACGCTCAATTAATGAAAACTTAAATCATGTTTCCATACAAACCGATTTTAATTATGAATGTTTCCTCCACGTGCTCGAATGATTGCCTGAATTCTCCTTGGCATGCCTAAAATCAAATGAGAAATGTCCTGTTGAGGAATAAATTCCCATTCCTCTAAAAGAGCTTCTTGTAAATAATTTCAGGCTAAGGGGGCAGGAACACGACTTCGTATCCTTCACTCAAGCATGTTCCAAACATGTTTGATTGGGTTTGCGTCTGGACTCAATGCTGGCCAATCCATTACAGGAATGTTTACTTCACTTAAAAACTATTGAGTGATTCTCGCACTGTGAGGCTTGGCATTATCATGCATCAGAACACGGTTATTTCCAACAAAAACAGCATAAGGCACAACAAAATCTTGGAGAATTTCATCAATGTAATTGGCAGCTGTTATGGAGCCTCTCGGAACGATGTGTAATTCTATACGTGCCTCTAGAGAAACTCTAGCATACACTATAATTGAGTCCCCTCAATAGCCTACCCTAGGACGGTACATTCTGACAAACGCTCATATGGTTTTCGCCATACTCTCTCACGGACATCTGAAGACCGTAAGGTAAACTTGGACTCATCGGTAGATAAAAGCTGCCTCCACTTTACAGTAAAATGGTTTCTGGCAAACTGAAGATGCGCAACTCGATGACGCCTTACAAGTTGTAACCGTCTTGCAGGTCTGCGACTGCTTAAATTTACTTCTCAAAGCCTTCGCTTAATTGTTCGTTCACTTACGTTAGTATTCCGGACATACTGAAGTTGATTTTGGATTTGTACAGCTGTGGCACGACGATCTCGTAGACTTTCTAAAAGGATGAAGCGATCCTCACGGGCACCAGTTCTTCGTTGGTGACCGGTTCCAGGTCGTCTAGTGTAAGCTCCGGTTGTCAAGAAACGTGTAAAAATACGGTCCACAGAACTATTTAATACTTTTAATATTTGATACTTTTAAGCAACATATCGCTCACTTCTTCCGTCTTGAAGCAACGCAACCATAGCAGCCACTATTTCGGGATTTAAGACCATAATTTTTTGAGATTAAATCAACGGAATTCAACTTCAAATTGTGTTTAACACTTGATTCGACTTGATAGTTCACTCACATTAACAAGAACAAAAGAATAACAATAGAATACCAACAGCTACCTTTGCACTGAAACTGAAAAGAGTATTCTACTAAATGGTTACTGGCTAAACAACATCAGATATGCAGATGACACCATAGTATTTGCGGACAACTTAGAAGACCTACAAGTTCTTATGAACAAGCTTATGATAATTAGCAAGAAAAGAATAACAGAAGGTCAACTCCACGTCAACCAATCCTGTGTAGAAAGAGTGACGCACTACAACTACCTCGGCACCATAATAAATGAAGAATGGACCAACAACTAGGAGATTAGAGCACGCATCGGAAAAGATACATCCACCTTCAATCGGATGAGGGCCTTCTTCAAGAGTCACAACCTCTCTCTTGATACAAAAGTAAGAATGCTGCGATGATACGTTGTCTCTGTCCTTTTTTATGGTGTTGAATCGTGGACCTTGAACGAAGATATGTGCAGAAAACTGGAAGCATTTGAGATGTGGCTATATCGGAGAAAGCTTAAGATCCCGTGGACTGACCGAGTTACAAATGAGGAGGTCCTCAGAAGAATGAATAAGAACCGGGAGGTATACCACCATCAAATCTCGAAAGTTACAGTTCTTCGGACATATGCGAAATGGATCCAGATATGCTCTCCTTCAAGCTATCCTGCAAGGAAAAATATTTGGAAAACGAGGTCCAGGAAGAAGAAGAACATATTGATTAAAGAACCTCAGAATCTGGTTCAATACAACATCTGTGAAGCTTTTCGGCGCTGCTGCAGATAAGATAAAGATTGCCATGATGATCGCCAACATTCGTAACGGATAGGCACATCAAGAAGAAGAAGACCTTTGCACTTTTAAAATTGATAAGAATTGATAAGCACTTAAGTTTTATTAGAAATTACTTAAAACAGTTTGTTTTATTTGTGTTTTCGATATTTTAATAATAAAAGTTTAAAGAGAATTAAAATTTTAAGTTTGTATTATAGGAATGCAAGTGCTCTGCTTTTCTTGCCGGTGAGTATATTTTAGATTGTAGTTATCTAAGCATAAAATATATAATTTTTAATATTTTTATATAAACTACAGTAAAAAATATATTATTAATCATTTTTTATGGAAACAGTGTCTTTCTAATAAGCCATAACTATTACGTACATTTTCAGAATTCAATTCCTGTAATCAATTTTGAAATTTTCTGCCTAATCGAGCAAAATGCATCTAAAGAATGTTAGGAATTTAAAATGTATTGAAAAGCAATAACGATTAAATTGGTATCTTTGATGCAAGACAATACCTTTGTGTTAAAAAGGTTATGAAACTCTTATGGAATATTTATGTTTAATATTATTTTGTATAAAGTTTTTTAAAACGATTTTCGGATTGCTTACTTTCTGTGAAGTTTTCATTATTTATTGAAAATTTCACAACTGCATGAGTTAAATGTTTATTGACAATTCTTTTAAACTAAATTATAGTTAGGAAACCGAAACATTTTTTTTTTCGGAACCCAGCCGTCTGTTATAAATCAATAGTCATGCAGCCAATTAACTCATTTTGGATGAGTACCATATATTTTGGATTCACTGGATATTCTCTAAATAGTATTTGGCATTCTCTAAATAGTTGGACCATTTGGATTAGGAAACCAGAACGATAGGGGAGATAAATTGGAGATTTTTGAGGAAACAAATCATTTATTACTAATGAACCACTGGTTTAAGCTACACCCAAGGAAATTGTACACCTGGAAATCTCCACAGGATTCTGTGGGAAGGATTACATGCTAGTAAATAAGAGGTACAGCTTTACATCTGTAAAAAAACATACCCAGGGGCAGACATAACTTCTGATTATGTACCAGTTGTAGGTAATTTCAAAATCAGAATGAAGAAGGTTACAAGTAAGTCGATGAAGAAGTATGGTGTTATAAAACTGAAAGATCCCAATGTTTGACTGAAAATGAGTGAAAACCTCAGTACAAATATGCTAAAATGCAGAAGTGCAGGAACTATAGAGGAAAATCTGACAATCATACAATAAACAGTGAGAGAAATAAAAGAACAACACCTTAAATAAGATACAGAGAAACGAAAATCGTGGATGACCGATGAAATACTTGAACTTATGGATCAGAGAAAAAAACAAAGAAAACCTCCAAGAATATAAGAGAATACATACCATCGTCAGAAGAAAGATAAGAGAAGCCAAAGAGAAACAAAAAATAGAAAAATGTCAAGAAATAGAGGAGTATCAGAGTCGATATGTTAACTTCAATGTCCATCTAAATGTAAAAGAAATAGCTGGAAAGTTCCTAAGACGCAACAGTAAAAAAATAACAGATAATAAAGGCAATCTTGCCATAACCAAAGAAGATAAAAAGAAACTATAGGAAGAATACTTGGAAAAACTTTTCCACGACCTTAGAATAATACAAGAAACCATCTCCTACCATTGGAGAAAATTCAGGTCCCAAAATCTTACCTGAAGAAATAACGGCGGTCGTCAGACAAATGAAGGGTGTAGAGGCACCGGAAGTTGATGAAATTCCTGCAGAACTGGTGAAGCTATTAGATCACACTGTGATCAAATCCAAATCGTCAGCGTAAGCCATAATCTGTGTTGACTCATTAAAGATTGTTCCCCTGTTGCGTAACTCGGCATATCTTATAGTTAGACTTCGGCAAATATGCAAATAAAAATGTAGAAAATATGCGCATAAATATGCACGTGTTTACCCGAAAATATGCAAATATTTTACAAAATATGCATACAAATAAATAAAAAAATCGTAAAATAGTAACAATTTTATTTAAAAAAAAAAGTGTACATAACTAAATATTTCCTACTATTCATTAAGATTTACATTTATTTTAAGTAACTACATCATTTTTAAGTATGAATAAACTTATTTAGAAATATGGTAACAATAAATGACCAAGTGGTGTTCAAAATTTTCTAACAAAAACTTGTGGCTTCTGTCTGAGTACATATATTTATATATGGAAAAACTTCGTTCAACATCAACTGATGTAACGGGAGCATTTTTCAAACTAACCAAAACATTTGGTTCTAAATTAATTGTTTCCGAAATATTTCCAGCTAGAACACTGACTACTTCAGAAAGAATATGGTAACCTTTATTTTTTTCCATAGTAGCTTCAAATTTTTTTAAGATATCTTTTCCAATATTACCTCTAACGTTCCGACAACATGACGCAAATTCTTTTATTAATGCTGTACTTTCGAACAATGACAGTTTTGGTGATTCTAACTGAGTAATTGTTTTTTGAACAAAACTAAAATTTGATTTTATAAATGAAAGTTCTTGTTGAAGCAAGTTACTCTGAAAAGTTTGTTTAGAATCCAAAAGAGATTGGGAACTTTCATCTGTTAACGTATCAATTATGTTCTTTATTTTAACAAAATGATCTGCATAAAAATTAGCTGCTTCTAACCATGTTCCCCATCGCGTTAAAATAGGTTGTGGTGGAAGAGGTATGTTAGGTAGCATTTCTTTATAAAGTTGAATTCTTATAGGAGATTTAAGAAATACTTTTTTGACACTGGATATCATGGTATTTACAAGAGGAAACTTTTTTCGTATTTCCTCTGCAACTCTGTTTAATCCATGCGCTACACAAGTAACATGTATTAAATCTGGGAAAAATATTTTTAAATTTTGTCCTGCTTTCACTATATAAGGAGCAGCATCCGATAAAATAAGCAGTAATTTATTAGAAGGAATAGTTGTCGGAAGAAAAAAAGTTGCTAATGTTTCTTGTATAAAACGCGAAATTGTTAAAGCATTTGTTTTCTCAAGTTGCTGGCATGAAATACGATGAGATTTTGGTAAGGTATCTTCTTTAAGAACACCAATCAATAAATGAGCAATATACTTTCCTGAGGAATCAGTGGTTTCGTCTACAGATATGTAAAAATAATTATCTGCAATTTCTTCCTTAATATTAATTAACACCGATGAGTATAGCCCGTTCACATTATTTCTTCTTAGAGACCGATCACTTGGAACATTAAGTTTGCAATATTTTTTTAGAAACGAACTAAAATTTACATTTGCTAATTTTGAAAGCGGTATGTTTGCAGACACTAATGCGCGACACAAGTCTTCATTAAAAGTTTCTTGCTCATCTAATTTTTTTGAAGTAGATTGGAAACATTTAGCCATTGAAGTTTGATGTTTTCCTCCTATTTTTCCTTTTTTTGCAATGTGTGAAGCAGTTCTCACATGTTGGTCTATCTGAAATTTCTTCTCACATGCTATCTATAAATAAAAATAAAAACCTTTATTTTAACCCAACCTTTAAAATATAAAAATATACAAGGTGTTTTTGGTTAATCAAATAACTGGTTTGGAAAAAAAAACACTCGCTAAGTGTTTTAAATGCAGTATTAATCCACAAATTAGTTTTTGTTACTAACCATTAGTACATCATATAACTTATTTTAAAATTCAACAAAAGTTTTTTTTTGTTAATTCAATTACAATAAAAATAATTGTGTTTTAGAATAGCTGACTTCATAAAAAAAAGTAAACGTGAAAAATTTTTCTAAATACACACCATATTGTATTGTACCATGGACAATTTTTTCTCACTATAGGAAGCTATTTTTCATTTAAAAACAACCTACGAGTACTAAATTTCAAGTAAATACGTTTATTGGTTTTAAAGTTATTGTTGTTATTAACTAAAAGAATTTAATTTTTTTTAATTTTAACACCCTGTATCTCGAAAAGTAAATAAGTTTGACCCCTCATTAACTATATCGTTTTGTTCAATTTTTCGAGAAGTATCTACAGTCAAGCGTTGTAAGTGTCATTTGGAAACACCCTGTATGTATGAAATATTAGATATTTAATAGAAAATATTAGATACTTACAATTTTGCCACAGACTGAACAGTAGATTTTTCCCATATCCATAGACAGCTCTTTATAAGGTTTAATCCAAGTTGAAGCACTGGTTGTTTTAGGCATTATAAAATCACAATCTTCCTTTTTGTTACGCACAACGAGTGTTTACGCTTTGAATATCAAAACAAAAATGATTTACAAATCTGAGCATCAAATTAGAAATGTTTAGGTACCTAATTCAATAAACTGGGAGATTTTGGAAAATCCCTAAGTTAGGAACAAAACTATTAGCCGTTTACCTGCTGTTAAGATACAATAAATTGTAGATAGATTTGGGGATTAGATCATAAAATGCAAATGAGCGAACCCTTAGCGATTATCCAATAACTGAATGCCTCAGTGACCGAGACTTTCTAAGAATGTTGAGGGCTACTTAAATTGATCTTCTTTGAAATTGTAAATGTTTTGTACCTGTAGAGATTACGTACTTAGATCATTTCTTGATTAAAATGACTACAAAATTTTATACAAGAATTGAAATAAATTGGTATGTTTAAAAATTTTCAAATACAGTATAAAAATCTGAACTTTTATGCACTTTATGCAAACTTTTATACAAATATGCCAAAATATGAAATATTTGCATAAAATATGCACAATATGCAAAATATGCAATATGCATATTTGCCGAAGTCTACTTATAGTCTTTTCCAATGCTATAATAAAGAGAAGACACGCCAGCGAATCCCTCTAACGTAATCCCGCATATGTTTCAAAGGCTTATCATAAATCGCCTTGTATTTGCACTATATAGACCACTTTACTCATAGTTGTAACATATACGCATCATTATTATAATATAAGATAAAAAGTCATCACCAAAATCGTTTTACGTAGGCCAACTGCACGAGTGAGTACGCCTAAACACTCTGTAACCGATCGGTCCACAAATGGGATCCACACGGTCTATACCTATCAGATATATGAAACCTACTCCACTCAACCTCCTATACAAAGCGGCCAGTTTTTTACTACCCAAATAACGTAGAACTTCAAGCTGAATATGTAAAAAAAATTTAATAACCTTCAATAAACGCCAACCATGATACAACTCGTAACTTCAGCACTCAAAAGCTCAAAGCCAAAAAGGTATCTTTCATCTCAAGAAAAGTAGTAGTCTCGACTGGAAGATCTAGAGGATTTTAAGCCATATACGAATTGACGCATGACAGAGCCCCAGTAAAGACAAATAAAATAAAACGACTAATAATGAGCTTTCACCTTGGTAAACATGTTACTGTTTTTTATGCGGAGACATTGCCCCTGCAGGAAGCAGAAGAGACAATGATCACAGCTGAAATTCAGAATCATGATATACTTATAGAGGATGTTTCAAAAAAAGTTAACCCCGTCTCTAGGGTAGGTAAAAAACTGAATAATAATTGGGGTTTGCTCAGTAAAAAATTTTTGTAACGCCATCCGTTTTCAAGATACAGGGCGTTGAAGAAAAAAAATTTACGCATTTTTTACGATTTTGCCGAAACTACTGGCAACATTGTAATGAAATTTTATACGAATATGTTTTGGAAGCTGATACATCTCATGATATTGTTTTTATATCTGATTCTCACAGAGGGCACTAGATACACGAATCGTACTAAGTATTAGTCAATAAAACTTTTTTAAGAGTATAATTATTAATCAAAATTCCAAGTAAACTTAAACATCATTCAATTTTACACGAAAAAGGTACTCTTGGTAAAACTCGATACTGTGTACCGTTTTCGGAATATTTTGATTTAAAAATTATCAAGTAATAATTGATGCTGGTAGTAATGATAAAGTTCTAATAGGTATACCTCTATTTTCTCCAAGTGTGCCATGGAAATCTAACATTTATTGATTGTTATGACGATAAGTCAACAATAATTAGAGTTTTGTTACCTTGTTATTTGTAAAATCAAATCAAAATGTACTCAAATGTTGAATACACTGACATGTTATTAATCTTAGGCGAATATTTCGGATGTTCTAGTGCAGCTGTGACACGTTATGCAGAAAAGTTTCCTAGAAGAAACTTACCAAGTAAAAAAACATTTAGAGCCGTTGAACGACGTTGTCGAGAAACTGGGAATGTGAGACCAAATAAAATAAATTTAGGTAGACCAGGAACAACAAGATCAATTAATAAAGAAAATAATATTTTAAATTTACTTGATCAAGATCCAACAGTTAGCGTAAGGAATATAGCAAGACAAACAAATACTTTGTCTTCAAGTACTTGGCGGAGAGTGAAAGAACAGCAATTACATCCTTATCATTACAGACAAGTCCAAGAGCTCTTGCCAGATGATCTACCGGTTAGAGTGGATTTTTGTGAAACATTGCAACAAAGGACAGCCCACAATCCAAATTTTTTAAAATGCATTCTTTTTACGGACGAGGCCACCTTTACGCGACAAGGTATGTTTAACTCCCATAATGCACACTACTGGTGTGATCAGAATCCACGAGTCAAAAGGGTATCACATTACCAACACTCATTTAAAGTTAATGTTTGGGCAGCAACTTTAGGTAACAAATTAATAGGTTATCATATTCTAACTGGAAATTTAAATGGTGATATGTATCTTGATTTTTTAAACAATTCCTTATTCGAGATATTAGAAGATTTAACGCTAAACGAGTGAAGATTTTTATTTTTTATGCACGATGGAGCTCCACCACACTTTGATAGAAGGTGTCGTAATTGGTTGAGTAATCATTTTCCGAATCGATGGATTGGTAGAGGTGCAGAATTTTCCGATTCATTGGCCTCCTCGGTCATGCGATTTTAACCCTTTGGACTACGCAGTTTGGTCGTATATTAAGGAAAAAGTCTATGCTACATTCACGCCAAGAATTGGAAGAAAGAATTCAACGTCAATTTAATGACATCATAGCTGATCTCCTACTGTTTAGAAGGTTAATGGAATCTTTAGAAAAAATAATAGACTTGTGTATTCGCGAAAGCGGAGGGCATTTTGAACACTTACTGTAATTGAATTTTATTTTATGTTCTTAGTAATTAATTTAATTTTCTTCTTGTGAGTTTTGTTTAATTACTAACTGGTTTATACCAGCATCAATTATTACTTCATAATTTTCAAATCTAAATATTCCAAAAACGGTACACAGTATCGAGTTTTACCAAGAGTACCTTTTTCGTGTAAAATTGGATGATGTTTAAGTTTACTTAAAATTTTGATTAATAATTATACTCTTAAAAAAGTTATATTGAATAATACTTAGTACGATCCGTGTACCTAGCGCCCTCTATGTGAATCAGATATAAAAACAAATTCATGGGATGTATCAGCTTCCAAAAAATATTCATATAAAATTTCATTACAATGTTGCCAGTAGTTTCGGCAAAATCGTAAAAAATGCGTAAAATTTTTTTTCTTCAACGCCCTGTATCTTGAAAACGGATGGGGTTACAAAAATTTTTTACTAAGCAAACCCCAATTATTTTTCAGTATTTTACCTACCCTAGAGACGGGGTTACCTTTTTTTGAAATACCCTGTATATTTGGATAGCCAGTCCTCTAAAAGCGTTGTTAAATCCTATTAAATGATAGAGCCGAAAAACAACAAGCTATTAGATGTGTGCCTGGGCAGTCCAATATTTGGTGGAATAAGGCGGCCGATGTAGCAGCTAAGCAAGGTACAAAGCAGGTCTCTTTCGGACCTAAACTCTTTTACCCACCCACTTTTGTATCAGAAATGTAAAACTATACCGAAATGGTGCCTAGATTAACAGCTGACAAGATAAAATAGCATGACCGATTGTCATCAGACTAAAGAGGCCGTCGGTTCAGTCTTGCTAGGAAACCAACTGCTTATAATAGAGATGAAATTCGGAAGGTAGTACAGGTCCCCAGAGGTCACGCTAACCTACGAGACACCAAAATATCTGTGTTAGAAGAGGGGAATGACAGCCGAATACTTTATGAAAGCGAAGTCTTTGCTAACACGAAGCAGCAATGGTTTCATTCTCACCAAATAACTTTAAAGTGGTAGTGACACAGAGCAAGCTTGAGAGGGTTATTAATTTATGTAAATACATATATTACTATATGATGAATGAATAGAGGTCTGTATTATTATTAAGGTTTTCTTTCTACATTCAGTAGTACATACATTAAGAGACAAAAGCGTATTGTGCAACAATAGGATAAAATAGTCAGTATTTAAATTTTTAAATTTCAATTAATTCTTTTGGTCCTTTAATATAACTGAGGGTTGAATTTTAATTAATAGTATAAAAAGTAATCAAACACCTCCATATACGATTCCTGTTGATGTTTTAATTAAAATACCGTAGTTCAGATTGTAAATATATTTTTGATATTTCGTAGGAAACCATTATATAAATTTTAATTAATAAAAGAAAATAACATGGTATTTTATCTAATATTGTGTCAGTGGTATAATGAAAATAGAAATTAATATTTATTTTTTTAACAGTTACTGTATAATATAAACAAACATGCACATATTTTTCATGTTTCGAAAAACATATCTTTTTTATTTAAATTTTAACAATTTATAATAATAACTGTGTATCTAATTGAACTGAATAACTGAATATCAATAGCATGATCTTGTTTTAATTAGGTACAGTGTGTACAAAAAGTAATGTAAATTACTAATATCTCGATTCCTGCTAGGTTTACAAAAAAAGTTTTTATAAATAGATCAAGTTCTAAAAGTTTTATTTAAAAATCATAAAATCATAAAAGGTATATAATTA
The DNA here is from genome assembly GCF_040954645.1 of Diabrotica undecimpunctata. Taxonomy (NCBI): domain Eukaryota; kingdom Metazoa; phylum Arthropoda; class Insecta; order Coleoptera; family Chrysomelidae; genus Diabrotica; species Diabrotica undecimpunctata. The sequence continues at coordinate 149,046,515 of NC_092805.1, read as the reverse complement.
AAAAGGAAAACCTATCGAAAAGATCTTCAGGTAAGCGCAAGAAGGTTAAAATTTATTAATTGGTTCCAGAAATATAAGCAGTAAAAATTTACCCTTGCTTCTGGTCATTTAACGTCAAATAGGGTGTCCGTTATTTAAACAATGGCTTTTAGCCCAATTAAGTTAGATTTTTACTCGACATAATTGTATAGACGAGTTTGACAATTGAAATGTGTAGTATGAGGTAATAGAAAAAGACTCTCGTGTAGGGATTCATCATTTTGTTAGTGGAATCATTCTTAAATAAACAATTAAAACGTCAAAATCATTTTGCTCGTAACTTAAAAACATGTCTATCTAGAGCAGTGATTCCCAAAGTGGTCTATATCCCTAAATATCCCCAGGGATCGATAAAAACTTGCAGGTGGTCTATGTGGGTGAAAAAAAATTGGGGGTCTATAAAATAAAATTGGGGTCAATGGCAAGAAATTTCAATCATTAATCAGTGTTGTACAATCAAATGCCTTTGTGCTTTTTATGCAACGAAGTTTTTGTCAATGGCGCTATGAAGCCATCTAAGCTGGAAAATCATCTGAGAATATGTTACCCTGATAAAACAGATTAAGATTTGAAATATTTTCAAAAACTTAAAGAGAAACTTCAGAAGAAATCTACGCTGGACAAAATCTTCGCTTCGACGTCTCTTAAAAATGATAATGATTTGCGAGCGTCTTAAAATATCTTGTTGCTTATACCAAAATCCGGAAAACTGCATATTATCGAAGAACAGTTAATTTTGCCAGCCATTGGAGTTTAACTTCTTTGCACTAATGTACGCTGGCTGTCGAAAGACATGCCTGACAAGATTTTTTACACCATTTGAAACTGTTTTAGAGTTTCTCGATAGTAAAGATAACAATTTGAAAGAAAATCTATTAAAAAGAAAAACAGTGAAAAACATGGTGAACTTGAAGTTGCAAAGTGACAGTTTAAATTTGATAAAAACAAAGTTGGTCATTTCAGCGTTTCTTGTCAGAATTAAACTGATAAAATAAAACATTGGCCGGTACCAATTTTCCCAGTTCTTCAATTTATTCCAGGTAATCTGCCAGGAAACAATGTTTCAATCGATGTCCAACATTTGAATACCGTCTATTCAGATTTTGAAACTTGATTTGAGGATATTTTGACGCTGGTAATACAAAATTGATTATCAATTTACCTTTATCTAAGGAGATTTAATATTAAACCTAACTAAATTAATGCCAAATGTTGATAATTTATCATTAAACCGTCAAGTTCATGCTTCTCATTAAATGGATTTCTTTTTGGTTAGTTTTTTTTATGTAACAGTTACTATATTTTTATTTAAATTTAATTAATAAATGTGTAAAAATGTGTCACTACTGTTAGAAATTTAAATCTTTCAAAGTGAATAGCAGGGGGTCTATCCAAAATTAAAAACATGACAAGGGGTCTACGAGAAAAAAAAGTTTGGGAACCTCTGATCTAGAGATTTGACGTCTTTAACCTTTTTGGAAGAAAAAGATACACAAAATGAGATATGCTAAATTAAAACCGATTAATAAACAAAATAGTTATTCCAAAATGAACAATAAAATCGCTGGTTTTGAATATTGTTAATTACTTTTTGTTATTTATTAAATTTTTGTAAATATACCTAAACTTCAAGGTTAAGATGGGCCAGACCGATTTAATAGTTTTTGCGAAATTTAATTAGTTTTATAAGATTTTTTGAAAAATGAGCTAATTTCAAGGCCGGTCCAGATAAATTGACTGAATGCATCTCAATAATTCGGGTCTTATTTGATTTGACAAAATATATATTACTTAATAATTTAAATAAGTCTTTAACTGTCACATTAAGTCATTGTCAACTTTCACTTGTATCATGAAAGACATATCTTAATGCCGCCAATTCATTGCACTGTCAATTTTTCTTTTACTGAAAAAAACTTTCTGTAAAAAAAGTTTTACATTATACCTAGCAATGAAGCTTTTAAAGTTTCTAATATAATAATATAAAGTATTTTAAAGTGTCCTGTGATAATGTTATTGTTATTCATTCCTTAAACCAACTTTTTTTTAACCTTCCGTCAGTCACAACTTACTCTTGTATAAAAGCTGTCGCAATGTATCAAAATGATAACGTTTTGTCCAGTGTATACACACTACGTTTTTCCTTCCGTTTTCTACCTCATTTCTAATTCAGAGTCTTGAGTTGTGTGAAGTTTGTTTAGTGTTTTTTTTTATTATGGAGGAAACACGGCTGCTTTCTTTTATTTTTTCAACTATAAAGATACTACGACTGAGGAAAAAGGGGATGAAGAAGGAAAAGACAAGATGGTCAAGAGAGTGGGCTTCTAAAAAGAAGCCAGTATTCCCACGTCTCGTTACTAAAAGAGGCGAACCAGATGACTGGCGCAATTATTTGCGAATGGTCACCTCAGTCTATTATCAATTGCTAGAGTTGGTAACACCATACATATTGAAATAAGACACCTTATGAGAAAAGCCATTACACCCCATGAAAGACTCACAGCAACTCTCAGATATCTTAACAGGACGCAGCGTCAAGGACTTGGAGTTCACAATCATAATATCCAAATCAGCGTTAAGCCAAATAATTCCTGAAACCTGGTATGCAATCTACTCGTTTTTAAACATAACTACTTAAAAACTTTTATACAATTCAATAAATTCCCCGAGAAAATCGTGGGTGCATTGCCGCAAATCTGACATTATTAGGCTTTTTTTGGGAAAAATGAAATGAACTGCAGTGGAACTAGTCGTCAAATAAGTCAAGATCGGACGACTTGTCTGAACATGTATTTTCACGTAACGTTTTATCCTATCAGTTCTCGCAAAACTATGCTTCTCCCATCATTTCTACGATCTGACCTTGGATTTCATTTCGATTCGACAAGACGTACGTTTTGCTGTTTACATGCCACGTTTTATTGTCTAGGATTTGTCCTATCCAACAAAACGTACAATAAGACGTAGCGTGAAAACCGGCCTTTACTTTGACTTAAAATTACAGTAACAGCAGTAGTTTTTGGATCAAGCATAGTTCTACATTACATTCAATAATTCATTATGTTCCTCCTTTTTTGTTTGTGTAAATATATAGTGATAACAAAAAAAACTATTTGTGTATGTAAATCCGAAGACGTGACTTACGTGTAAAAAGCTATTGACAGCAACGGTCGCAATGTATATCTTTCACATGTGATTATAAAATGTACTAACACGCAGTCAGATATATGTGGTGTTTTAGTTGTGTTTTTTATTATTTTTATAATTTATTCTTTTAGTAGGATTTAAAACATTTATATATTATTAAAAAATGGTAACTTACATAGAAATATAACCTAAGTACTCGAATAAAATAATTTAATTTAATTAAAAATCTTTATTTCAGTTCATTGCGCTGGCTATCTGTCACTTATGTGTCACTTGGGTCTTCTTGTTCTTGTAACCTTGAGTGACATGATGTGAACACTGGGGTGGTATGCTCGCCACAAATATATCGTTTACAATTCTAGCAAATGGTTTTGGTCAACTTGGTCCTTCGTGATGTGTAACATAAAGCACAGCGACGACGTCTTGTATGAGCTACATCTTCTGCAGCCACTAATCCAGCTTCTTTATCGGGCTCTTCCGTTGGTCTAAATCTGCTGAGCGCTTTAGAAAGGGAACGTGATATATCTTGTGTATAATGTAAATTTGCTCCCCATTGCAAATTTTAAGATATTCTGCTCAGAAAGTATAGTTTTCTTTTATATTTTTATATGGATGTACTCGAAGTGACTATCAAAACTCAAAATATTGTCAACCTGGAATTCCAAATATTTAACTGTTGTAACCGCTTCAATTTTTTTTATATTAATATTTAACTTTATGGTCTCAGTATCAAGCAAGGTATATTTATGTTTGGTAGTCAAAACCATTGCATTTGTTTTTTCATATTCAACTTCAGTTTTTTTATTTTCAAATATTTATCAACCGTATCTAAAATAGTATTTATTTTTTGAATAGCTACATTAAAATTTTCATAACTCGAACAAATTAGAGTATCATCGGCAAAATATTAATAAATTTACAAATTACAAAAATATCGATATCGTTAATATACAGACTAAGTAAAAGGACGCCTAGTACACTGCCTTGAGGAATATCTGTATTACTATCCTATTCAGATGATAATTGGTCTTTAAAATGCGCTTTCTATTTACGATGTTCTAAATAATCTTCGAACCACGCAATTACTGTACCTCCTATACCATACTGTTTAAGTTTAGAAATCAATATTGTCCTGTCGATGGTCTCAAAAGCTATTTTTAAACCAAGATACACCGACTACGTACTTATTTTTATCTCAATTACTCTTTATGTGATATAATGTAACATGTAACGCTGACTCACAAGAGAATTATTTTCGAAAACTTGATTGATTATTAATTAAAATTTTATTTTTTGTTATATGTTCCAATAATTGTTCATAAACAGTATGTAGCAAAAGTTTTCGGAAAAAATTCATTGTCTTTTAATATCCTAAGTAATTTCGCTTCTAGCCGCCATTAGAAACATATTTTGGATGAATGTCAAACTAACATAGACATGTTAGATACATGAACATCTTAGTAAAATTTAGTTGGATGGTTGCCAAAACGTGAACCATTTGAACCAATTTAGACCATTTATAAAACCATAGTAACAATCTTTCAAAAAGCGGATGGCCTAATGTGTTGGATAACTCTTAGTTAAATAGGTTGGTGGTAGCCACGAAAGACAGTATAGGCAAATCGACTCCGCCACAAAAGAGAAATTACGTCTTAGATTTCGAGTAAGTCACATGACCGTTAGTCGAGAACTAACAGGAATAGGACAATTGTCAAAAACGGAAAAACAGTGAAAATATACACTGGAGAACAGTGGTTTCAATATGTTGTCGTGACTTTAGAAGACACCCGTTCACAGTCAACAAAGTTTTGACCATGAACAGTACAACAGAACAATTTTATACCGCTGATATAAAATGTTGTCCAGATAACGTGAAATAAGATTTATAAATGTTTGAAGTCTGGTTTTATCCAAAATATATCCAAATATCAGCTACGAGCATTTTAACGCCTTATCAATGTTCACATACATAGAAAAGTACATCTAACGTGAACAATAACATCTATTTTTTTATTCCAGGGTATACTTTATTTAAAAATATCCTATAAACCCAATTTTCACATGTAATTCATTCCTATTTATACCGATGTATGTCGGTATTAATCTTAAAAATAGTTCCCTAAATACGCACAAACACTGATAAAAACAAAAAGCGATTGCTGCAAACAATATAAATCACGAACTTTGAAAACACGCTCTCCGCTGTATTTCATGGTTCATCAGATTTATACCTAAAAAAATACGTTCTACAATCTCAGATTTTACACAGATAGTGAAAACTTTTAGGATTCAGTATCACAGGGTAAAGTTTGTTTAAAGTAAAATCTCGAAGCAATCCAATAAATGAAAAAACTTACAGTTTTAAGGTAAAAAATTAAACTATTTTAATCTACAGTGGTTAACCAAATTATTAGAGCCCCCCCATAAAATTTTACTTTTTGTTTATTAATGGTATGTAATTGAACTATAAAACATATTTTTGTGCTTAATTCTATTTTTACTATAATTTATAACCTTGTAAAATTTACAAATATTAAAATAAACGAGTATTTACATGAAAATACTTAAAATTATGTCTTAAGCCTAATACTTGGTAGAGTCACCCTTTGCAGCAATGAATATTTGGCACCTTTTTGGCATACTTTCTATGAATTTCTGGCAATTTTGTGAAATTGTCCCATTCCTGTGTCATACTGCTATTAAGCGCTCGATCAATTGACCCTTTGTTATTATAATTTCATTAGAAATTCCTTTCTTCATGAGCATCCAAAGATTTTCTATTGGATTCAGATCTGGTGAATTGCCAGGCCAGTCGAGCAATTTTATCTGGTTGTCAGCAAGGAATTTTGTAACAGTTTTTGTCTTGTGGCAAGGTGCCGAGTCATGCATAAACGTTAAACTCTTATTCCGGAACCACTCGTGGACCTGGAGAAGCATTTTTGTTTGCAGTACTTTTAAGTACTGGTTCTGCCACATTATTCCTTCGACAATGTAGAGTCTACCAGTTTTTTGACTGCTTATGATAAATCACACCATGATGCTCAGGGGGTGCTGTACCGTCCTTAAATTACAAGCATTGTATTGTATGGACGGTACAGAGAATCTTTGTATTTTCCCCAGGTTTTCTCCTCACAAATTTAGCTATATCCATGAGGATCTGCAAGGTCCTATCCTAAGGAAGTATCAATTTATTACTTTAGAATCGTGGACAAACTGATCAACTGTAAACTACATCAAAGAAAAACAATGTTAGGTAATATTATATACCTGATTCCAATTACCAATGGTCCAATCTTTATGATCGTTTGGCCATCATCATCATTTTGGCTTTACAACCCTGTGTGGGTCCTAGCCTCCCCAAGAATTTTTCTCCAGTCGTCCCTATCCATCGCCTTCCTCCGCCAAGCACGTATTTCCATATTTCTCATGTCTTCATCGATGTTATCTAGGAATCTTGTTCTGGGTCTTCCTCTTCTTCTTTGACCAATAGGTCTATCAAGGAGCGTTTTTCTAGCTGGGTTGGTTTGCTCCATCCGCATTACATGGCCTACCCACCTCAGACGTCCTATCTTTATGTGTTTTACGATATCTGGTTCCTGGTATATCCTATAGAGTTCGAAGTTGTATCGTCTTCTCCAGACACCATTTTCATTTACCGCTCCATAGATGCGCCTTAGGATGTTTCTTTCGAAACATCCTAACATGTTTTCATTGCTTTTTGTTAAAGTCCAGTTTTCTGAATCATATGTTAGGACTGGGCGTATTATTGTTTTGTAGAGTTTTACTTTTGTATTTCTTGATATAACTGTAGATTTAAAAAGGAGATTAAGCCCAAAATAGCATCTATTAGCCGTGCAAATTCTGCGATTTATTTCTGCGGTAGTGTCATTTTCAGTATTGACGAGCGTTCCCAGGTATACAAATTCGTTAACTGCTTCGATGACGTCATTTTCTATAACAAGTGACCGTAGTGTTTGTGGTTGCGTACCTATTTTCATGTATTTTGTTTTATTGGTGTTTATTATTAAACCCATTTTTGTAGCCGCTTCCTTTAATGCTACGTACGCCTCTCGTGATGCGTTTTCCGTTCTCCCAACAATATTGATATCAGCAGCATATGCTAAGATTTGCACAGATTTGTTATATATTGAACCGGTAGTTGTGATTTGTGACGTACGTATTACTTTTTCCAGAGCTAGATTGAATAGTATACAGGAGAGTGGGTCTCCCTGACGTAGCCCGTTATTTGTTTTAAAAGGTTCAGAGAGTTCCCCCTGGATTCGTACTTTGCATTCAACTTTTTCAAGGGTTAGTTTGGTTAAACTTACCAACTGATTTGGTACTCCTAATTCTATCATTGCTCTAAAAAATTCTCTTCTATTTACAGAGTCGTAGGCTGCCTTGTAGTCTATAAATGATCTTTTGGCCATTGAAGCCTTTTTTCTTCGTGGCTGGTGTGAGTAGCAGCTTTTTTGCAGGCAACAGGTTGAAAACCCTAGATTCTTTATTCGCTGACGAGCTGTCATTGGTGAAATATTGGTGTCAGACTCCTGCATCATTTTTGTTAATATCCCTCGAGGTTGTTTTCTGATTGCCAAGATAATATCTCAAATTTTTCTTTCATTTCGTGGTGTTGTAATTTTCAAGTTTTTTTTTATACAGTCCAAGTTTGTCCTTGAAACTTAAGAAATTGATGCTATTTTTCTGTTGGAGTAATAAACTTTTAATAGCTATTTTCCTTGGTGAGATGTCTTTGGCTTTCCTCATGATTTTGTGGTACCACTGGTGTAACTAACATGCAATGTTTGCTAAATTTACAACAAAAATAGTATACGACTGTCAGAATAACACTAAACATCAAGAATACAAAATAATATGCACACGAGTTGCAAGATAGGCTGAACAGTACTGACAAACACTAGTATCTGAGTCACGTATTGCCACGCCCGCTGTGTTGCCACTATTGCCAGACTATGTATTGTAGTTTTATAAAGTGTTATAAGATAATCAAATGAAAACAGACGCATTTAGCTGAACTGAAACAGCTGCACTCTTTACCTTTAAAAGGCATCTTGATTTTTGTCGATAGGTCACTTGATTCAAAAGATATCAAATTTTTACCGTCGAGCTGATACAAATTTTATTGAACATTGATTTCACGCGCGTAATTGACGTGCAAAATCGACGATCGCTTCAAGCGCTAGAGCTAACCACTCGGATTTTCCATTTTGTTAATTTTTTTTTTTTTTTTTTGTTTACACCTGTGTTATTATTATTAATCTATTTTTAACCGTAACCATTTTATCTACCTCACTTTTGTATATTTGCTCCAGACTGTGGCTATATCAAAGAATATAAAATCAAAAAAATCGTTTAACATAATTGATGTAACAATGCTTCCAAATTCACCTAATATTTCATATCTTTTGATGTTACAGTTGACTTTACAGATAAAAACTTTTTTACTTTTCCAATTTATTATGACAAATATTTTACGACGGAAAAAACTTGTTCAGATCTTTATCTAACAAGGAGACATCTGAAATATTTTTTCGGTACGTTTAGAAAGACTGCAAAATTGAGTTGATCCCAAATATGAAATTATATTTCGGACTAAATCGAAATAAATACTCCTACTATTTATTTCGATCCTCTATTCAAGACGACACCGTTGTCATGACTCCCGCGACTTTCGTGAATTTGACACGTTTGAAAAAACGTTGTAGAGGACCTACATTCTTCGCCGCAATAGCATTAACCAACTGTCCTTTCAAGCAGTTTGTACGGAATAATCGACTAATCCCGTAATTAGGTTTTCTTTGAATTTGTCTTGATAAGCAGACGTCGGTCCAAAATAAATAAATTAGTTACAAATTTACACAATTTAATTTGACCTATACGTCTGCATGATAATATTGGGCAGACTATATGTTTCCTTTTGTAACCTGTGCCAAAGATATGCCTATACAGATTTTATAAATATTGTTCTAAAGCTAGTTTCTTGTGGCATCTTAAAGTAATTACTATTTTAATGGAAAGAAGCCACAATTAAAGTTTAAAATAAGTTTATTGACGTTTCAATTTCCACTTCGGATATCGTTATCAAAATACAAACAATAATAAATTAAACAAATTTTTGTTTTTTGTTACTTGGTGAAAAATTCTTCTAATAGTTTAATTTTTGACAATTCAGACATATATTATAGATTTTAAAGTAGACGACTTTACGCCAGTATAGAAGCCACTATTGCTGAGTTGGGTTCCTGGGACGGCTTTATTGTAGAACAGTTTATTCGATTATATGAAATCAACTTTAACTTGAGAATATTCGTTAGAAAAAATCATAGCATGTGATTCGTCTTTAAAAAGATAACTACATGCCATGATGACAGTAAAATTTTCCTGTTAGTGATTTCAAACATGAGGAAACAACCAGCAAAAAAAACATCATAAAACTATCCCGACATAGTAAGTGTTTGGTCTTACATTTAGTTTACTTTCTATAAACATCTGATTCTGATTTTATATGCACGTTATTTATCAAAACCGTTAACAAATGAAGAGGATACAGAATGGGAAACAAAGAAATCAAAATACTCTGTTACGTAGACGACGCAATATTAATAGCCCAAGATGAAAATAGTCTGCAAAGACTGGTTCACAGATTTAACATAAGAGCAAAGGAATTTAATATGACTATCTCATCTCGGAAAACTAAAAAATAGTAGTCAGCAAAGAACCAACCAGATGTAAAATAGAAATTGATGGCATCAGTATTGAACAAGTAATGGAAATAAAATACCTGGGAATTACACTGTCTAGTTATGGAGACTTGAACAAAGAAGTGAGACATACGCCTCAGAAACAAGACCCGACACAGCCACAACGCAAAGGCTACTGGAAACGGCAGAGATGAGAGTACTGAGAAGAATTACAGGAAATACGCTGAGAGATCGAAAGAGAATTGAAGACATTAGAATAAAATGTAAGATACAGTATCTAAATGAATAGGCACAAAATAGAAAAAAAGAATGGAATAACCACATAAGCAAAATAGAGGAGAGCCGTGTCGTCAAAATAGCAAGAGATAAGTCACCAATCGGCAGAAGAACTATAGGACGACCGCGCAAAAGATGGAGTGACAACCTTTCATAGAGGTATTAATCCGCCAATGAACAAGCATAATTGCTTATAAAGAGGAAGAAAAAGAAGTTATTTAAAAAACATAAATGATGTATCCTCGATATGTTACTGATTTACTAAGAGTGATATTTTCCTTTTATTAACTTTCTCTTTTAATATGGGTCACCAGATCCTACCGAATTCTGCCGAGGAATTTGCGACACAATTGGTCTCAATTGATAATGGATAAAATTTAATATGAAAACAAAATTAAAGATCTAATAATAAACAGACCTTATACAAAGTTAACAAAGGATCCAATAAAGCCTTTGGAAAACGAATGTATACAACTTTATTCAAGTTTAAAGATTGTTTAATAAGTTATCAAAGAAGATTAATTACACCTCATTACAGTAAGACCCCTCATTTTTATGGAGTAACGAAAGTTCATAAAACGAATACACCACTTAGACCTATTTGTAGTACCATGAATTCTCCTTATCATGAACTGTTATATATATATATATATATATATATATATATATATATATATATATATATTTGTGATCTGCTTTATGATGCTTTATTATTAATTAACACTAATTTAATTAATCCAATTATTTAATTAATTAATTCACTAATTTATCTAGAGTCATACAAATCAATTACTATTAAAAATTCTCAAGGTGCCTTTTTAATTTTACTTTAATCAGTTTACTTTATATATCTCTTCTAGTGGGTTCAGTATCTCCTAGTTGCTCATAATCGGGATAGAACAGGAAACGGAACTAACATTAAAACAACATAAATATGCACACAAATTATTATTTATTTTCAATAAGCAATACGATGAATATTAATAAATAACTTTTGTGGGCAATTATCTTTCCCAACAAACTCCTATACTCTAAATTTAATTTTAATTACAAACTATCTATTGATCTGTTTTATAATAATATCTACTAAAAATAATGACCATATAAAAATATAATTTATTCACAAAAAAAATAACTCTTTGAAACTTGGAATCTTAGTTCGTATGCTTATATTTGATTTTATCTTTAGAATACCTTAAAATTTTCTTTCATTCAAATTATTTGACTGACCTTTGTTTTTTTACACCAATGATGTCTCCTCTCGATCAAACCACATTTCCTTCCTTGATTGATTATGTCCGGCTACCATCAAATCTTTCCCGTTCTCAGCATCGATCCAAACCGCATACCAGCAAACTACTCCTCCGAAAAACACAAGCCCAAGCCTCTTTTGACCGTTACTCTTTATTCACAAATTCTCCTTTCTTTCTCAATTATATCTCGTGAACTATGCAGACTCAAAAGAGGTATTAATCTTCTCGATTTTGATCTGCTCTCAGCTTCCACCTTTTTCACTAACAAACGAAAACACTGGTACTCAGATTGACTACACGAAAACACGTCTTCTCTTCTGGTCTGCCGGTAACATAATAATTCTTTCAATCTCTCCCAGACAACCTTCTCAACTCTCTCATTCCCACCATTCCTTTTTAACAAATCATAAGCATTCATCTTTCCCACTTATTTTCGATTTAGAAAATTTCCAACATGATATTTAAAACAAATAAACTACTTTCACTCAAATTACTTTTCAGAAACCATTAACAATTTTGCCTTTTTCAACAGAAATAAGTTTCCAAATTCTTGTTATCTCATATCTAAATCTAATTCTTATTTACTTTCGAAAAATGCCCACCACAAAATACAATTACAAGTTTATTCCTAAATCTATAATTATACGGGTTCCATTGTCCTTTCACTATTCACTCAGTCTTTCACGGAAAAACTCGTCAGGGTCCCGTCACGGAACAATGTTTTCTCTTATTCTAACTATTACAAATAAGTACAGGGTTGTATTTTAACTTATATGCCCGCGGTATATTAAAATAATAAAAAAACTCTTTATTCTATTTCTGATCGATAAAGTGATCCATAACAATATATATATATATATATATATATATATATATATATATATATATATATATATATATATATATATATATATATATATACCCGGTATTTTAGGCGTCACGCCCTTCCGGTAGGGATCTATGGAGGAGTATCACCGAAACGCAAGCCCTTATCTCTTGCCGTACTGCTCCACCATGGGCCGATCAGACACCAGCATATTCTAGTCTAGTCTAAGCCGCAGATTCATCTAGAATTTTAAACTTCTGCGTCAGACTTTTTGTTTTTCTGTACACCGAGTTGGGGACCGAACCCACGTCCACTGAACCACTCGCGAATGAGAATGAGAAGCCGGCCGCCCACCCGGTTGGCTATCTGACCGACGGGAACTGTTATATACCTTTAAAAAAAATTCCCTAGGCTCGCCTAGTTGACCGATTTTAATTTTTTAAAATGCTTTTGAACCATTAAAACCCATTTTTTATATTATTTTATACAAAATTGCTCGACTATTTAAATTGCTTATTTTGGGCCCGGCATAACTTTGAAAATTATTATGCAATTAATCATGCATAATATTGCAATTTATTTGAAAACCTTGGATTGAAAAATTATTGTGCAAAAACTATTAAACTGATCCTAACGAAATTTCGCACAGTTTTCAGTCGTGTTATAAAGTTTATCTAGGCGGAATATCAATGCTGTATGTTAACGGATATTATATGTTTAATTAGTATATTTAATGTTTTATTCTTACATTAAATTCTAATCGTATAATAATATACATACGTAAATCTTTCAGCTGGACATATCTCATATACTTTGAGGTAAGTGTGGCAACTGCCCTTTATTAAGTTATTGCAATGCACTTAAAGATAGTTCAAACACTCCTGACCATGGAGCTGCGCGAAGGCGGAGTCAAATTCACGTAAAGGCAGAAAGGTTCTATTGTAAGTCACGTAAGTGCATAGTAGAATGATTTCGCATGGAAGTGGGGACTAAACCAAATTTCGTCCACTGTGCCGTGGTCAAGAGTGCTTGCACTATCTCTAAAAACCTTGAAAAAGCTATCGCTTCAGTGACATTTTCTTAATAAATTTTGCATTTACTAATGTATAAAAGTATAGGTGGGAACAACAATTATATAATTTTTAGTCAAACATGACATCAGTAAAAAGGCAAAATGTCTCTTTAAGCAAAATAATTTACTTAAAAACCTAAGTATATACAAAAAATAACCACGGTCGTTAATTAACAACAGTAAAATTTCAGATTCTACGTTGCCGATTATCGACTTAAGTTACCCACCCCTTAAAATCATACGAACAAGTTGAATTTTGATGAAAATGTCAATTTTAGGACGCTAAAAAAGGTGCAAAACAGTTTACCACTTTTACCCCCAGGCTTTTTCCTAAAACCCCCCACGTAGAGGGGGGAAAACGGAAAAGAATCGATTTAGCAAGAATCTCTACGATATAAAAAAAAAGTTTCAAATAAAAAATGTAGCTGAGATAATTTAAAACAAAAACGTTTATTAGCATTTTCTGCGTAGAATGACCCGTTCTCTTAGAAACAGTGATTGAAGCGATCGGAGATTTTGAATGTCAGTTACGCGCACGAAATCAAAGCTTATTAAAATTTCGATCAGCTCGGCGGTAAAAATTCAATATCTTTTGATCCGACTGTCCTATCGACAAAAATCAAGATGGATTTAAAAGGTAAAAAGTGCAGCTTTCATATGCAACTTTTGTATTATACCGAAAATGAACTCAGTTTTTATAGAGATGTTAAGTAAATAAACGTGGCGCGATTTTTGCCATGTTTTATTATTTTCATCAGATCAATACAATGTACGCCTTTTATTGACCGGTCACTATCAAGTTTCTATAACTAGAAGCTAATCTTCAGAAACTATAGCATGAAATTTTAGTTTTGAGTTTTGACAACAAATGTGAGGCATTTGGAATATTCTTAAAAAACGCCGAATTGAAACTTTCACATTACAAACAATCTAAAACGTTTAAAACTGCTCTTTTTTAATTAAACTAGTACGTTTTTCAAAAGTACTTAACTTTTGCTATAAATTACACTCAAAACCGTCTTCTTGGAGGCATTTCCCGTGATATGCGATTGTTTGTAATGTAAAATTTTAAATTCTGCGTTTTTAGTCATATTTCAAATGCCTTATATTGGTTGCCAAAATTAAAATCGAATTTTCATGTTATAGGTTTTGAAGACGTCTCCAACAATGAAAATTTTACTACGACCGGGAATGAAAATTATAAATTATATTGATATCACGAGAATCGTAAAAAATGGCAAAAATCGTGCAAAAGTTTATTTGTTGAAAAGCTTTATAGAAACTGACTACATTTTCGGCAAAATACAAAAATTGCTTACGACAGCTGCACACTTCGCCTTTAAAATGCATTTTTATTTTTGTTGATAGGACACTCTGATCAAAAGATATCGACTTTTACCGTCGAGGTGGTACATATTTTATTTAACATTTATTTCGCGCGGGGAACTGACATTCAAAATCGCCGGTGGCTTCAAGCGTTGTTTCTGAGAGAACGGTTCGTTCTACGCGAAAAGAGCTAATAAATATTTTTGTTTTAAATTATCTCAGCTATATTTTTTATTTAAAACATTTGTTTCTACGGCGTACAGATTATTGGTAAATCGATTTTTCGATTTTTACCCCCAAACGAGGGGGTTTTAGGGGGAAGCCCGGAAAGTAGTAAACTTTTTGCATCTTTTTAGGGGTCCCAGATAGTTGAAGATAGACAAACGTTTGCCACCATAACCGCTAACCTCCATTGATGGAGACGGCACTTGAAGAAGAAGAAGGGGTCCCAAAACTGATATTTTTCAAATCTCTGACGACTGGATTATAGACCCATTCAACAATTCAGCTTTCAGCTGAAAGATTTACGTACTGCATATAGAAGCATTTATTATTCCAGTTATCTCCACACAAAATCACCAAAAGTACGCTTTGGTGAATATGTTGATCTAAAAAATGCTGTCTAGAAATCCACTGCATATCTACAGTTAAATACAGATTTATAAAATTTTGTTATTATTATTTAAAAATGTCTATATTAAAAGTTAGATTGGCACAGCTTTTGATGAAAACTTCTCTGTACGTACTATGTGATTTGTAAGACTGTTTAAAAACTGTGATTGTTAAGCTAAATTATCATTGTATTGTCATATGACAAATTAAAACCCTTTTTAGTGAGTTAAATCTTAACCTCCTTAACCACAATTCGAATTCGACCTTTCTCAAATTGAAAAATTGTGTGTTTCAGATGTTTCTGGTAGTAACTCCTATCGGCTCGCTTTAGATTGACCACATTCTAATGTTGATAATAATGATGATCTCAGAAATTTAAAAGTATTTTTACCTACCTGATCTGAAAATAATACAAAAAGTAAAGGAAGACATGTAATATTACGATTTACTTTTCAGGTGGTGGTCACCTACGCATCCACATATGTCTTGGTAGCCTTAAGTATAGACAGATACGACGCGATAAGACATCCAATGAAATTTTCTGGAAGCTGTAAGTAGTAAATAATGTAACATAAATAATAATGCAAAAAGCCTTTAAGGTTTCAATTTTAAAAATGTATTTTTATTTTAACAGCCGTTTTTATTTTTTTTTGCAATCCCAAATACGAAATTGAAATCCGTGTTATTTGTAAGATCTATTTGGATAAAATGAAAACTTAAAATTATGTAGGATTTAGAGCAGGTAGTTCATGTACAGATAACATCTTCTGTCTTAAACAAATTATAGAAAAGAAAATTGTGACAAATAGAGAGTTACATATGACTTTTGTAGATCTTGAGAAGGCATATGACACAGTCCCGCTAAATAAACTATGGGAAGTCCTGGGCACATCAAACATACATCAAACATTGGTTAGTGCTCTCAAAGATCTATATTATGGTTCAAACTCCCAAATGAAATTCGGAAACATCTTAGCTGAAAAATTTGCAGTTACTAAGGGTCTCAGACAAGGATGTTGTATCTCTCCGACTCTATTTAAGATTTATATCTCTGCAGCTCTAAAACAATGGAAACGGAAAGTCAAAGGAATGGGTATACAATTGAACGATCAGGATTACATATATACTTTACAGTTTGCAGATGATCAGGTGGTGATCTCAAATGACAAAGATGACATGGAATACATGCTTAGAAAACTAATTGAAGAATACCAGAAATGGGGATTAAATATCAATTTAGAAAAGACAAAATACCTCTCAATTGGAGCTGAAGCAGAACAACTCGATATCGATGACAATCAAAAAATAAATCCATGCAACGAATATAAATACCTGGGCGTCGAATTGTACAAGCACGAAGAGCTATAGCATGTTTGAACGGAGTTCTATGGAGTAAAGAAATATCAAAGGAAAGAAAATGGAACATCTATGAGACAATGGTTAAAACTAGCCTACTTTATGGAGCTGAGACATGGAGAATAACCGAAAAATATAAGAAAAAGGTCGAAGCCACGGAAATGGATGCCATCAGAAGATCGATGAGAATATCAAGAGCCGACAGAATACGGAATGAAGTGATAAAACAACAAATGGGTATAGAGGGCACTATAGTTGAGGATATTGAGAGAAAACAGCTCATATGGTATGGGCATGTGAGCCGAATGGGGGACGAAAGATTGCCTAAAAAAACGATGATGTGGCAACCCCCAGAGAAGAGGAAACGAGGAAGACCACCACAGAGCTGGAACCTGGGAGTTAGGAAAGCGATTAGCACTCGAAATCTGGACGAAGACCTAACTCAAGACAGAATACAGTGGCGTTTGGGAGTCGGACAACGTCGTAAGACGTTATAAAAAAAACCGAATATATATATATATATATATATATATATATATATATATATATATATATATATATATATATATATATATATATTAAATTATGTAATAAATAATATAAAACAATAGTAAAATATTCATTTTTTTACAAAATTTATATAAATATGTTTAAAAGAACACCTTAACACTCAATAAAGTTTCTCTTCCCTTTTTAGAATTAAGTAGGGTTTGGATGTTGCCAAATATTCAGTTGCTATTTTCAGCGGCTCACTCGGTTTAATACTGCTAAGAGTGCTAAGCTCAACGACACTCTTAGCACAATAGCCCAGTAAAATAAACTTTATTCGTGACACTTATCCGTCCAGGCAAACAACAGTTGTTTTGAGTAGTATGGACCTATATAACAAAAACCTATATATTTCCTGCAGTCGATTTTTTGGACTTAATTAGTTATTAACAAATGAATGTCAAAAAAATGGTAAATTTTCGCTTTTTTCGTCTTTCAGCAAAAAGTGAAGCATTTGAAACAAATTTGAGAGTAAGAAGCTTATAACTCATATAAAAACCTTCAAAATAGCGTTTTTTTTTAAGTTTCTCTCCTTATTTGTTGCTTAGAAAGTTGCAAAAAAAGTTAAAAATTTTAGTTTTTTATAAATGTTAATAATTTTTTTTAAACAAAGTTATAACCCTCATAGTACACGGAATTTTGGATCTTATAGTGTTTAAAATATGATCATTATGTTTAAATTTCAAACTGATAGGTCAAATAGTTTAAAAGTTATTTAATTCGTTTTTCCCAAATTAAATTTTTTTGTAAGAATATAAGTCAAAAAATTATGTACCTAGTTATAGTAATTATATGAGCATAATTTTTTCAGCATTTTTAGTTGTTGACGTGACAACGTCTTAAATTAGGTTGTGGCTCGGAGTCATTTAAGAAAAAGTGTAACGCCCGCTCACGTCTGTTACAGTGAGTCATCGAACGAGAGAGAGGCCCGCCGGACCGGCGAATGCCTTGCGTCTCTCTCCCACTCAAACATGATCGGTCCGCTGCGCGCGGCACTAGAGAATTAGGCGCGTTGAATCGCTAAAGTTGAAAATCGTTGAAAGTATCGTCAGCTGTGTCTGTAGTGAAAATGTGGAGTGCTTACAGTGTCCTATTTTAGGGGGAACCACCAGTATCAGATATAATTTTAGGAAATTACCTAGGGACCTATATTCTTTTATAATATCGCTATGGATTTATCCATTTAATATTGAGCAATGATTGTAAACATTCTTTATAGTTTAAACTTCAATGAAAATTATTAACTGTGTCTAAAGACATATATGATATGAGGTATTTTACCCAAGAGTATTAAGTATAATGAATATACATAAAAACAAAATTTTGTTTTCTTAGGATTTAACATTTTGTCAGCACATTATCTCAAATTCACACTTAAATCAATATGTTTTTACTATTAGGTCTGTTGAATGTTTGTTCTTTACACAAAATTTAGTCTATACTTCATATTTATTAAAGGCGGTAAAATATACATTACAATTCAGTTGTTTATAAACCACTTTCAAAGCATAAAGAACCTTTTAAGCTTTGTTTATATTATTTTGTGTATATTAATTGAGTTAATTGGAGTAGCCCACTTTGATACAAAAATACAGTCAATTTATGGATATTTCAAGGTGACAATCTAAAAAAAGCTGATTTCCTCCCATGCATTTTATTAGAAACACTTGAAATTTAAAAAAAATTTAAAAATCGTAAGATGTAAGACCTTAATCGTGAGATCGTGAGATTTGTCTTCAATTCGTGAGTAGATTCGTCATTTACAACAACTACAACAATAAAGGTAAATAATTGTACACTAATATTTCATTATCGTAAACTATGATTGATTGATTAATTGTTAGATTGACACAAAAGTTGAGAAACTGAGTTTATAGCGGCAATTCCTTGTTCCTATTGTGCAATTTAATAATATTCATATCAATAAATATTCTACCGAGAAAAAGACGTTGTCACGTAAAATCTTCGCCCGTAAAACCGACTTTACAGGCAACCGATTTTTTAAGAAATGTCAACGTTTTACTTATATACAGGGTGTAAAAATAAAGTTGTGTTTTTTTATCTAATTTTGCAACACCCGGTGGAATGTATTAGAAACAAACGCTACATGTTATTAATATTTTAAGATCGCTTTATTCTTTCTTCACATTTTGGTAAAAAAATCATTACGATACGTTTATTATCAAAAAAGAAAAGTATGTTTAAAGCATTGCGTGATTTTTTATTTTTATTTTAAGTTTAAAGTGGGTATTTTACGAAAAACAAAAAAAAACTTCTCGTCTTAAAATAACTCAAATTATTATTAAAAAAAATTAATTTTAAGGCAAAAACACTTTTTTATAATTTGTTTACAAATTGATAAATAAATAAATAATAATAAATAAAAAATAAGTTGCAATAGAACATTTTATTAAAGAAGTATATAATAATCATTAATATTTATGTTTTACAATAAAAATTACCTCAAATATTACTAAAAAAAAAATAAAAAAAATTGGAAAAAAATATTTAAGCGAATGGGTAATTTAACATTGTATATATTTATTATAGCAATAATAAATTACTTATTTATTATCTATTATTATATTTATCCAGATTTAGCCATACGGCTCAAACTCCCTCTAAAGGGAACATTCACTCATCTCAGATACCTAAGGTATCAAAAAGATTGAGCTCTGGTGGAACTCTTTCCGTGTTATCGAGCCCTAGGTGACTCGGTATGCTGGAGTATCTCCCAAAAATTTTCGTACACATCTGGACGTCGCGAGGAGTACAGCTTTCTGCATGGTCTTAGAAATTTAAACCTAGCTGTTTTATGTTCTCTAAGAAGTTTTTCGGAATAACACTAGTAGTAGATATAATAATAGGTACTGTCTGGGTACTTTCCATTCTCCATTGTCTCCTAATTTGTATTTCTAGATCTCTTTACTTGGCGATCTTTTCGTTGTATTTAACACGCAAATTATTGGTGTTAGGTATCGCCACATCAATAAGTGTTGTTGTTGTTTGCCTAGTAAGTTTATTAACTAGTATGAGATCCGGTCTATTATGTGCCACTGGTTGGTCTGTGAGCACAGTGCGGTCCCAGTATAGCTTGTAGTTGTCATTTTCAAGCATACTGTCAGGGATGTATTGATAATAAGGAAGAAGGTCGGTTTGGAGAAGTCTCAGTTTGTCAGTTAGTTCTTGGTGTATAATCTTTCCTACCGAGTCATGGCGTTCTTTATAATCAGTACCGACAAACGCCTGACAGCTCCCGGTAAGATGTTGGATGGTTTCTTGGGCTTGGTGTCCATATCGGCATTTGTTATTTTGGACTTGAGAATCTTTAACAATATATTTCAGGTAATTTTTAGTTGGACTAACCTGATCCTGAATGGCTAGTAGGAAACTCTCAGTCTCGGGAAACATCTTTCCTGATGTCAACCAATAGTTCAACGCTGTATTGTCAACATATTCTTGGCTGATCTCATTGAGATGTCGCCCATGCAGACGTTTACTCATCCAGGTGCGCATTTTATTTTCCTTAGTCAGGTAGTTTATGCGCATTTTTTGTTCACTCAGTTTAAGCGGCGTAGTATCGTCTACTGTGCAAATTGCTCAATGTAAAGTAGATGTCTCAGCCTGCACCTGAAAATAAGTTCTTAAATTAGCAATCTGATTATCTAATTGCTCACCTATGTCCATAAGTCCTCTTCCACCTGGATATCGCGGTAATGTTGTTCTTTCTATTGCACTTCCTGGACGGTGTTTTTGTGCCTTTGTGAGAAGTGTTTTTACTTTCCTCTGAAGACTCTCTATATCCGTTTTTGACCACTTTATAATACCAACTGAGTAGCTCAGCGCGGAACAAGCGTACGTATTTAATGCATTAAACAAATTTTTACTATTAAGATATGACTGATTTAGTTGTCTGACTCTTCGTACGAATTCTGAAGTTAGTTTAATTTTCATTTGTTTATGGTCAATTTTCCGCGCTTGCTTTACTCCGAGATATTTGTACATATCATTTTCACCCATTGCCTTGATGTTTTGGCCATCTTGCATATCGAAACCCCCGAGCTGAACCTTTCCTCTGACTATATTTAGTATGCGGCACTTGTCTAGTCCAAAATGCATACTGATATTATTTGAGAAAGTTTTTACAGTTTTTAGCATCTCATCTAGGAGGTTTCGAGTGGAAGCTATTAATTTTTAATCATCCATATACAACAGATGATTAAGCTTCGCCACAACAGTATTGTTATTTTTGATGCTAAATCCTGATTCAGTGGAGTTCAGTAGCTGAGATAGTGGGTACATCACCAAACAGAACCAAAGTGGACTCAACGAGTCCCCCTGGAAAAGGCCCTGGTTAATTGGGATATCTTCAGTTTCGGTATTGGTTTCACCAGGTATTTGACGGGGAATTTTAATCTTCCACTCTGCCATTATATGCTTCAAAAAAGTCACTAGATTACCACCTACTTTATATATTTTCAATTTATCTATAAGCCATTCATGCGGCACTAAATCAAAGGCCTTCTTGTAGTCAATGAAGGCAGTAAAAAGGTTCCTTTTTTTGGTGTATGCCTGATTAGGAATGACTGAATCGATAATAAATTTTTCTTTACAACCCATGGAACCCTTACCGCATCCTATCTGTTGAGGCTCTATGATATTGTTTAGAGCACAAGTGTTGATAGATACGCCGAGCCACACAGGATGTGACCAACTTGTACAAAGTTGGAAGACAAGTAATTGGGCGGTACTTAGCTGGATCTTGGGTGTTATTTTGATCCTTTGGTATTAGGTAATTGGTTCCCTGTGTAAAAAATGATGGTGTTTAGTGCGGATTAGAGATAACATGATTGATCAATGCTGACAAACACTCATAAACATTCCAAAACTTCTTTAGCCAGAAGTTCTGAACTCCGTTGAGTCCAGGACATTTCCAGTTATGAAGTTCTTTGATAGTACTTAAGACTTCTTCGCTGGTATAGGGTTCGTAAGGAATATTATTGTAATGTTGACAGTTGTTCGTTATGTCTTCAATCCATCCAGCATTGGTGTTATGAGTAGCTAGACTTGAAAGTTGATTTTCCCAGAACTCATGAATTTCTTCTTGGCTTGGGTATGATTTATTTTCATTTTCTATAGTGGAATTAAGTTTCCTATAAAACTCCTTCCTGCATGCTCAAAAATATATTGTCGCATTTTCGGTTGTTACTTACTTTGTATCTCCTTAAGCGGCCTGAATAAACGGAATGTTATTGTTTTTAATGTGTCCAGGCATTGTTGCGGTGTGTTATTTTCTGGATCATGTTGTGAGTGTCTTAGAGTGTTCCGCAATATCTCTTCATCTCTCTTGATGATTTTTCTACTTCTTATTCCTCGGATGTATTCCGGTATTTGTCCAATGTCCCTACGCAAGGATTCAATTTTCCCCAGTAGCCGTTTTTTATTTATTATTGCCATATAGAAAAACAATTAAAAGACGTTGCAGATATTGCTAAGATATAACTAAAATTAAAAATTCAAGTATCTTTATTTGTAAACACATCAAAATAATCTAGGGAACACCTATAGTAATAGCAATAGCTTTTTATCAATGTTAGGTACAAATACAAATATAAATTTATATTTTTATTCTTATTTTGTTGTTTTGTCGATTATTGTACCAAAACTCAGGACGGTAATGCTGATAAGAATGGCTATAAAAAATTTTACAAAATTTAAATATGTCTTTTTTGTCTATAAGATAAAACGTAATTTTTCTTTATTTGTACCTAATTTTCAATGTTTATGTGAATTTTTATATATTTTTTCAATTACCAATAATGGAAAGGCATCATTTAAATCGCGAAACGCAGTGGCGTGCTATAGGGATGCTTGAAGCTGGCATAAGTAAAAGACACGTTGCTGAGGTCCTCCACGCCAACAGAAGTGTCATTAATCGTTTGTGGTTAAGGTGTCAAGAAACTGGTGATGTTGCTGAACGTCATACTGGCCATACAAGGATAACCAACCAGATTGAAAACCGTTTTATTGGGTTGCAGCCTTTTCGAAATCCAGTAGCAGGCAGATCCAGTAGCAGGCATTTGTAAGTGGTCAAACCAGTAGAAATAGACTGCATGAAGTATGTTTAAATGATCGAAGACCTGTGAGAGTGCTTGTGTTATCCAGAGCAAATCGCGCTTATCCAATGTAATTTGCACAAGAACATGCAAATTGGTTTAGACGACGTGAGTGGGCCTCTATTTTGTTTACAGATGAGTCCCGATTTGGATTTGCACCAGATACAAGACGGACAAGAATTTGGAGACGATCTGACAATGTTTAACGATTTACCACCGTGCAGGAGATTCATAGACAGCCAGGCGGCAATATAATGGTATGGAGTGGCATCAATATTGATGGAAGAACTAATCTCGTTTGTCTCGAACGATTTCTAAATGCAACAGACTACCGCCATATTATTCTCAAACTTATTATTGTACCCTTTGCAAAAACGCTGGTCCCCAATTTTAATGAATGCACGACAATGTACATCCAAAAATCTTTATTTTATATTCGGGACACTTGTTTATAACTTATTATAAAAAAATATTTGAAATCCTTCTGTAATCACGCATTTTGTTTTTGTCCCCTAGATTATTTTGATGTGTGTATTTTGAACCGTGCTTTGACAACTGATTGTAGAGATTGATCTATAAAGAAATTGTGAAATAGAAGAATTTTATCACTTAATTTTCTTTTTTTATGAAATTTTCGTTTCTGTGGATCTTACTGGTTACTTTAATAACTGATTTTTAGGGAGAAGAGCTAAATGCTTAATAATAGCAGCATGGTTGATTAGTGTCCTTTTCGCCATTCCAATATTAATATTATATGAAGAAAAACTTATTCAAGGTAATATTGATTTTAAATATATTTTTTTAACTTAAATTAATAAATATGTGCTTATTTTCAACTTAAAAAAAAAGAAAAATTATATAAGTACAGGAAGATTTAAAGGACCGGTGCTAAATTTGCATTTTTATAGTTTGTATTTGAACAGAGTTGAACAGAATCCACTATATCCATGGTCTTCTAAGATTATGCACTTACATTACCCATTGTTGTATCCCAATCCTAGATAAATCGGCTATTGAGCAGAATCCCAACAGATAGAAGGTAGAAGCCTGTAATTTTATTTTATATATCTACATTTTAACCTATGTTTTTGATGAATCTGTTGAATCTAAACTATCCTGCGAAGGTCATTTTTAAATTTGCTTATCCCCGCTTCTGATTACTCCATATTTCTGACTCGTCTCTAAATGATTTTCTAGTAATCTTGAAATCTAGTAATCTACAAATGGTAAATTTTTTTCTGTCAACCAAGATATCATATCCATTTTTTAGAATTACTGGTGGGTGCTTTATTAACTTGTACATTATGATATGACGCATTATCAGTAACAACAACAGATCCAACAGGCAAATTGGGGATTGACTGTTCTTTCATCCATTTTTCATAATTTTCTGAATTCATATTTGCATGATCTCCCCACCACCATGTACGATAACCAACCTGCTTCCTTTTGAAATGTTTTTGAACAGTCCTTTGCCACTATCATCTGTCCAGTTATTTGGCGTAGTGTGTCCTGCACGTACATAGGTTTCATCAACATATACAATTAACTTACCTTTGCTTCTGTAATATTTAATTTTGTTTAAATATTTAATGCGTAGAGCACGAATATCATTCCGTTCAATTAACAAACGTCGATTATCTTACGTTTTCTTCCATTTAAATTCCAAATCTTTCACAATTATGTAGAGAGAACTCACACTTCCAGTCCACTCGTACACCTCTTGAAGCCTTTTCTGCAAAAGCTTCAATGATACACGACAACGTTCAGTCTCATGAAAACGGTGAATGGTATTTCTAATGAACTGTTTGTCATACTCATTCAAATCTGTCACAGTTGCTTTTCTTTTAAGAACTGTTGTAGCTGAAAATTTTAGTGTATTATTTGACTCTGCGTTTGTTAACATACTCGCTTGTTGAATGATTCTTTCTACTGTACGTAAAGATACTCCTGTAGCTTTACTCACACGTTGTTTAATACTGGTTCGATTATCTTCAGGAAATAGTATTTGCATATATTTAAATACATTGTACACTATTTCTTTGGATTCTGGTGTCAATCTGTTTATTCGAACTACACTTAACCATCTCCATTCTACAAAATAGTTCTAATACGCGTGGTAGCACCTTTCTTGTTGAGACTCGACAACATAATGAGACTAAATTACAAACTCGTTTGAAATCCAGTGACTAGAAATTCTCGGAAATAATTCTTATCAGTTCTTTGTATGTCCTTAACGAGTCGTTAAGGAGTCATTAATAATGACTTTATAATTACGGTTTTAAGATTACTGATACTAAATTAGAAATTAACTTTTACCAAACTTTATAGAGTATCAATTATTCAATATGGTATTATAACAAACACAAAGTTTGGTATCTATAAAACAATCGGTGTACAATCAAACTCCGTTTATTATTTAAGTGAGTAATAATTTTGTAATTAGTGCGATTTAAAATAATTTAATTTATTTAATATTGCAACGCCACTACATGGATCTGATCATAGATATTCTATTATCTGCGCGATGAACTATTTTGTAGAAGGGCTCGCCACTCGATTTGAAATAAGCTGTAAACAACAAAAATTTGAATATAATCGGCAATTACAAAATACTAAAAGTCAGCTTACTGTGATTTTTTTACTAATTCCAATAATAAACCTAGACACTGCTGGAAAATAGTAAATTTCGAAAGATACAATACAAGATCTAGTTTGGTACAACCTGATCTATCTCCAGATGAAATAAATCAATTTTTAACTACAATTACAGAGAATATAATTACATCTCTTCCCACTATGAATATCTTTGTCCTCTTCAATTATAAAAATTATCCTTCTCTGAGCAAGTTCTTTTTTTCATCCCGTTGTGGAAGCAGAGGTATCTCAAATCATAAAGTCTCTTAGTAATTCCAGTTGTAGGGACGTTCACGAAATTAATAGCAAAATTTTAAAAGAAACACATCAAATAGTTTTAACACCTTTCACTCATCTTATTAATGTAATTCTATCAACCGGAGTATTTCCGGAAGTAATAAAATACTCAAAAATACTACTTATCTACAAAAAAGGTGATTACTCAAAAACTGACAATTACAGACCCATAAGCATTATTTCTACTTTTAGGAAAGTGATGGAAAAGGTTATCAAACAACAATTTTATTCCTATTTTGAGTTCAATAATAACTTTAGCAACTCACAATATGGATTCAGAAGTGCTCGTTCTACTACGATTGCGGTATATAATGCTGTGAGCGAGCAGTTTGAGGGGCTTTAACGCGGCAATCGCATAGCAATTTATTTTTGCGACTTGTCGAAGGCTTTTGACTGCGTTTCACTCCACAAATTAAATTACTATTCAATCAGAGGTATCCCTACTAAGCTTATTACTTCTTATCTATGTGGCAGACACCAGGCGGAAGTATCTAAAGTTCATCTATCCTATTTTCTATCTATAAAACATGGAGTCCCATGAGGTTCGGTCTTAGGACCTCTTTTGTTTATTATTTATGTCAACGATTTGCCTACATTCATATCTCCGTACAAATCCGTACAATTCGCAGATGGTACGACATACGTTATATCAGGAAAAAATATTGATGATTTAAAAATGTCTTATGAGGAAATTGCTACTAAATCTAGCACATGGTTTGCTGCAAACAAACTGAAACTTAATTCCGATGAAATACAAAATTTGGTTATATTTGCAAGTAATTCCATTGTCAGGAACAAAAACTATTGATAACTAATACTTTTTTTAAACTGCGTCCTCGCAGACTTTACACCTGGAAGTCGCCAGCAGACTCGAAAGAAACAAATGTAAGAAACCAGATCGACTTCATTGCCATACCAGAAAGATTTAGAAACTCAATCACATCAGTGAAAACCTATCTCGGGGCTGACGCTCAATCGGATCACAACCCAGTGGTGGGTAAACTGGGAATCAAACTAAAACGTATAGAAGGGAAGCCTAACAAAACCAAGATAAACATTAGGAAATTAAAGGATCCCAACATCAAACAACAAGTACAGGAATCCTTAAGAAGAAACATTGGAAAGTTGAGTGAACCCGCACAAGACGCAGTTGCTAAATGGGAAGAAATAAAAAGAGCTGTTGAAATGACAAACAGGACACTTCTGTTACAGGAGCGCGAAAAGAAGAAAGAATGGATGACGGATGAAATCCTTGATGGAAGAAAGAAGACAACACAAATGCAAAAATCAAGTGAAGTATCAGTATTAGTGTCACTATATAAAAACAAAGATAAAGGAAGCGAAGGAACGCTGGCTGAAGGAGAAATGCGATGAAATCGAAGAGTGCGACAGAAGATATGACTACCACAACATGCACAAAAAGATCAAAGAATTAACAACTAAAAAGAAAACCAATAATCCCCACCCGACACTAATAGACGCAGACTGTAACCTTATATCAGACGACTTGAAGCTCATTGACACATGGAAAGATTACGTAGAACGACTTTTTAACGATAAACGCAGAGCGACAGTGGACCAAGATGACGACAAGACTGGACCCGAAATACTAAGGTCTGAAGTGGAAAAAGCCATTTCATTACTAAAAAACGACAAAACACCAGGTCCCAACAACATACAGGGCGAGATCATAAAACTCCTATGCGAAACGGATGACCACTTCCTCGATTTTCTGACAGGCCTTTTTAACACCTTTTACGACAAAGGGGAGATTCCGGAGGAATGGCTTCGATCGACCTTTGTAGCCATACCTAAAACACCAAGTGCAAAACACTGTGATCAACACCGCTTAATAAGCTTGATAAATCACATTACCAAAGTTTTCACCAAAATCATACACAATAGAATATATAACAAATGCGAAGCAAATATATCGGAGTCACAGTTCGGATTCCGAAGCGCATTGGGAACAAGAGAGGCGATCTTCAGTCTGCTAGTTTTAATTCAAAGATGCAGAGACATGCACCAGGACGTCCACTTGTGCTTCATCGACTTCTCCAAGGCGTTTGACAAGGTCAAACATGATAAACTCATGGAAATGCTCAGGAAGATGCATAATGATGGCAAGGATCTGCGCGTAATAACCAGTCTCTATTGGAACCAAAGTGCTGAGATAAAGATGGGCAACTTACACAGTGGGAAGATAGATATTAAAAAGGGTGTACGACAGGGATGCGTCCTCTCGCCGCTCCTGTTCAATATATACTCAGAACAAATCTTCAGGGAAGCACTGGGAGAAGTTTCGGAGGGTATCAAAGTAAACGGGGAGGTAATCAATAATATTAGATATGCTGACGACACAGTTATTATCGCAAATGACTGCAACGAGCTTCAAAGACTCATGCAAAGCATACACACAGCAAGTCAAGAATATGGTTTAGAACTCAATACAACCAAAACTAAATGCATGCTCATCAGCAGAACACAACAACCTCCGATGCAATTGACATTAAACAACCGAAAAATAGAACAAGTGGAGACATACACATACCTTGGAACCACAGTCAACACAAAATGGGACCAGTCAACAGAAATAAGATCACGAATTGAAAAAGCGCGAAACGCGTTCAACAATATGAAAAAGTGGTTCACAAGCAAAATATCAATGGAACTAAAATTAAGACTGGTCAAGTGTTATGTCTTCCCGGTCTTGTTCTATGGAGCAGAGGCATGGACCACAACGGAAGCTACCCTGAAGAAACTAGAATCCTTTGAGCTGTGGATATATCGCCGTATTCTTCGGATATCCTGGACAGACCACATCACTAACGTGGAAGTAATGCAGAGAATAGGCAAAAGCAAAGAAATAATCTTCACCGTAAAGAAACGGAAGCTTGAGTACTTCGGACATGTCATGAGGCATACTAAGTACCGGCTGCTACAGTTAATAGTCTAAGGAAGAATCGACAGTAGGATCGACAGGGGACCGGGAAGAAGACGACACTCATGGATGCATAACCTGCGACAATGGTTTGGACTAACATCGACCGAACTGTTCAGAGGTGCCGTAAACAAAGTCAAAATAGCCCTGTTAATAGCCAACGTCCGAAACGGATAGGGCAAAGGAAGAAGAAGAATTCACGTAATGATCCAGATAACAAAGAGACTGTTAAACTATTGGGAATAATCATAGATAATCGACTGAACTGGTCGGCTCATATCTCACAAAAGCTATTAAGTTCGTTATTTGTTATTAGCCAACTAGCAAGAGATGTCAACTTTGAAACACTAGAAATGACATATTTTTCTTTATTCCACTCTTACTTAAACTATGGATTAATCATATGGGGCAATTTAACAAATGCACTTCAAATTTTTAGAATGCAAAGAAAGTTCTCAGAATATTAGCAAGGGTTAGTTATCTAGAATATTGCCGACCTTTCCTTATCAAATTCAAAATTATGCCGTTACCTACTCTGTTGATATTTCAAGTTCTGACTGAAATTCACAGAAAACGGGCCCATTTAATAAGGCAGTCTGATGTTTACGTTCACAATACGCGAAACTGTCACTACTTACGAACAAATCGCTGTAGATTGCGTCTTTCAGATAAAAATTGCCTTAATTATAACTATTACTATATTTCACTAAAAAGTATTAAATAGCTAAGCTGTAATAGTTTCGAAAAAGTTATAAAAAATCTTCCGAAACATTGCTTTTACTGCTTAGAAGAATATAAGACACATTGCAGAACATCCACTGAACTGCTTACCGTGACTTTGCCATAAATCATTTTCTGTTTAATATAACTGTGTTCTTGTTTGTGATATATTTAAAATACGTTTTATATATAATATATGTATTTGTTAAGTGTGTTAATTCTGACTTCAATATAGATGGACTGTAGTAATAAAAAACTGGTGATTGCACTATATTTGAAATTTTATTAACACTACTGAATATACTAATAAAACTAATATAATTCTAACGAAATATCTTTCTTAAATGTAACCAAAAAATGTAATGTTCTAAAGTCATCTGTCTTTTTTCTTGCGCGTGTGGTTGTTTTCACACTTCTTTCAATGCGCCACTGCCGTCAGTGGAGTTCAGCCACACACAGGACCGGCTTAGTTTTTTAGTGAATGAATCACAATCTTAACATACTCCCCCCTTTTGAACAGCATGTTCAAAAATTCTTATCAAAACATATCGTCATTAGGAGAAGGGAGTGGACAAATTTTCGAAACACCCCGTTTAAAAGTATTTTGCGAAGTTTTTATAGTCACTACCCGCACTACACCATCATCGCCTGGATGGACATCAACAATTCTTCCCAAAATCCATTTAATAGAAGGCAGGTTATCATGCTTTACGACGACCAGGTCACCAATATTGACATCCATTTTCCCAGATTTCCATTTGTGTCGTTTCTGCAGTTCAGATAGATAAAAACAGGACCATCTTTTCCAAAAGCTTTGATTCATTTGCTGCAATAATTGAAATCTGGACAGCCGGTTAATTGTAATACTTTCATATAGTGGGTCAGGAGGTGATGTGAGAGCATTTCCAATCAATAGGTGAGAAGGGGTAATTGGGTTTAAATCGTTGGGATCTGAGGACATAGGATACAAAGGTCTAGAGTTTAATGTTGCCTCAATTTGCGTTAATAGTGTTGAATACTCCTCAAATGTTAAAATAGATTCTCCTATTACTCTGTGGAGATAATGTTTAATGTTGTTGATATTTGACTCCCAAAGACCTCCAAAATGTGGAGTATTTGGTGGAATAAAATGCCACGAAATTTTTTGCTGTGAACAGATTGTAACAAACTCAGATTGAGAATTTTCTAAAAACTTATATAACTTTTGCAGCTCTTTATAAGCTCCAACAAAATTAGATCCATTATTGGAATATAAATGATTAGGAGTACCACGTCGAGCGGCAAACCTTCTAAATGTAGCAAGAAATGCTTCACTCGTTAACTCAGTGACCAGCTCAATGTGAACACCCTTAGTGGCAAAACATATAAATAAACAAATATATGCCTTATAAGTTTTATAAGGTCGGCCCTTTCTATCACGCAACAGTACTGGACCAGTGTAATCAATTTCAGTATTTGCAAAAGGTTTTGAAATTTGAACCCTATGTTTAGGGAGGTCAGCCATGATTGAGGCGGTTTGTCTAGGTTTATTTTTAAAACATTGTATACAATTTCGTACCACCTTCTTGGCAAGACACATGCCAGCAGTCGCCCAGAACTTCTCACGTACTGAAAACAATAAAAGTTGTGGACCTGCATGATGTAATCGTAAATGTTCGGCGTGAAATATTAATTTAGTGAATAAATGTTTACCATCTAGGAGATATGGATGCTTTTCATCAAATGACAAAGAGGAATTTTTAAGTCTACCCCCTACTCTCAGAAAACTGTTTGAATCTAAGAATGGACTTAGAGAAAGTAACCTATGTTTATAAGGCAAATTTTTTTGTTGACTAATAATAGAAATTTCATTTTTAAAACTTTCCTTTTGTGCTAATTTAGTTAAACATAACATACTGTTTTCCATCTCTAGAACGCTAAGAGGACCTTTTGTCCTTGTACGTTCCTTTAGGTTTGTAATGAAGCGTAAGCAATATGCAAAAACCCGTTTTAATCTATTAAGAGAGGAGAACCGTTGAAACAATAATAATTGTTCGGTAACAACAAGCGTGTGACAAATTTTACGGATTTCTGGAAGCTCCTTGTTATCTCCAGCTTGAAATAATCGTGGCCAGAATGGTTTTTCATATAAAAATGAGGGTCCATTCCACCATACCTTGCAATTGGATAGTTCATCTGGATACATGCCACGAGATGCTACATCAGCAGGATTTTCTTTAGTATTGGCATAGCTCCAATTCGATATATTGCTCAGAGTTTGAATTTCTGAGACTCTATTGCTTACAAAAACTTGTAGTTTATTGGCCTCTGTATTCAATCACCACAATACTATCTGAGAATCGCACCAATAAAAAACATTACATTGACATGTAAGTGCGTTTGACACTTGATTGACTAAGCGAGCTAGTGCTAAAGCACCACATAACTCTAATCTAGGAACCGTTAATACTTTTATAGGTGACACTCTGGTTTTGGAACATAGCAATCTGACATACACTGTTCCATTTTCATCAACCGTTCGAACATATAAAACTGCACTATAAGCATCTTTGCTAGCATCACTGAATGCACGCAGCTCCATGTGAACTATTTTATCACACATAATATACCTGGGAATATTTATTTTATTAAGAACAGACAATTTTGATTTAAATGTTACCCTGCGCATGTGGTTGTTTTCACACTTCTTTCAATGCGCCACTGCCGTCAGTGGAGTTCAGCCACACACAGGACCGGCTTAGTTTTTTAGTGAATGAATCACAATCTTAACAAAGTGGTTAAATAAATAAACCCTACAACTCTCTGTAACTCCTTCCTACAATAGACTAAGACAAAGAGAGTCTTGCCCCTTTAATCGCCAAAATCAGGTGACTGGATAGGGCACGTTAAAAAAAATTTCTTAAAACAGTCTTATCTGCTTCTGCTTAAAATTTGCAAAATGTTTTCCATATAATTTGCTAATATTACTTCCTATTGTTTTAGGTCAAAATCAATGTTGGCTGTCATTCTCAGCACAATGGATGTGGAAACTATATATGACGTTAGTTTCTGTCAGTTTATTCTGTATCCCTGCCATTATTATCACAACTTGTTACGCGATTATTATCGTAACGATATGGACGAAGAGCGCATCCACCTTTCACCATTTTAAGAGTAGAGCTAATGGGGAGCGATCAGGTATAACATTTTGTTCATAGGTGGTTATTTACGTTTATTATATATTGTAGATTTTTAACAAATTTAATCAAAAATGTAATAACATAAAAATCATTTATTTGTAGTATTGTATTTCAAAGGTTTTAATTCTAGAGTCAGATAACTTAAGAAGAGCGAGTTCGAGAGGACTTATTCCGAAAGCGAAAGTTAAGACTATTAAGATAACGTTCGTGATTGTATCAGGTAAATATTTTCGTATATTTTTTTTCTTTTTATATCCTGTGTACTATACTTAATCCTACTATTTGATTTATGTAAATAATCACAAAAATTTACTCGCTTAATACAAATCGTTTAAGCATTTGAATATTATACTCGATTTGGTCTTTATACAGGGTGCATGTATTTTGCTTTGTACAAAAACTTATAAAAATAATATGATCACAGTACGTCTACTATACGAGCGTGGTCTATTTGCCCATGTTAAATCCCACAAGAAATCGCTAAGGTTAATTCTACTCATGTTTTACTGGTTGTGTAGTGTGGATAGAACGGCTCGTCGGATCGTATCATATGAGAGGTCGTTGGAAAGAGAGGAGCTCAAGAAGTAAATATTCAAGGTTTGGCGGTTAGAGAGTGGATATCCAAATGGCTTATTGTGTAATGATAAAAGGTCTCAATTATATAAAACGGCTAAACGGCTTAACGTACAGCCGTTTATTCACTACAGAATAAATGTACATGGTCCATTTATATTTAATTATGAAAAATTATCTTCTGGCGGTAAGTAGATGATGTCAAGTTTTTACTGACTAAACTAAGATTCTCATATTGTTTAAGTTGTCTATTTTCGAAGATCGTTATAAATATTGATTTGGCATATCCTTTTTAAAAAATATACATTTATTCGTCTTTTTCTAATAATACTCCAACATGAGGATATTTGTCCCTATTGTTTACCATAAAAGCAGAAAGTGTTCCAAATGTTTCTAATTTTTAAAATAATTACAAAATTTCTCTTTTGTCGCAGTTATTTTCTTTCTTTTGAGTACAAGTTTGTATTCAAATCCTTCAATGTCTAGAAATAAATCATGACGAAATTCTTGATATAAAAAATTTAACTGAACGAAGAATAACAAAAGTTGTTATTTCTACATGTAAAAAAATTAGAGAATAGAATTATATTCATATAGAGTTTTATTTGTGCCTGGAAGTGAAATGGACTTATTTTCGACGTATTGTAAAATTTAAAATATGTATGAATAGAAAGTGTTTCGTTTCAATATTCAGGGCAAAACTTTTTAACAATAAGGATTCTAAAACAGCGATTAACCGTATTAAGCTTTGGCTTTCAAATCGAGGAAGTTTAGAAAGTTAATTTACGCACACTCTATTGTTGGGTGGGTATCTAAAACAAGAAACATATAAGTTTTATGGATTTCTGAGGAATTGGGAATTCTACTAGTGTGTTTGAAATACTTAAAGTTAATTGGTTGAAAATAGGGATGGTAGGAGTATTTTTATGTTTGAGAGGATTTTAAATGCCAAGAAAAAGAAAAAAGCAGTCTGTTTCTGTTCGTAAAAAGAATAACATCTAAAGAAAAAAAGATTGAATGCCAGTAAATTTTAACGGTAGAAAAAATTCAATTGTATGAATTATAAAGTAATTTTGTTTTCGAAAGTGTTTGAAAGAGTGGTAGCAGTTGCGGTTTCATGTATTCTGATTAGTAGCAGAAGGTAATATTTAAAATATTTGTAAGTACCAATAAATTATCATTATATCGGGAGAAGCTTAAGCTGGGAGAATTTGGTATCCAAAATGAGATAGGAGTTTTGGTTAGGTCTTGAGATCGAAACTCGTTTTTGGGAACAGATCCAAGAAGGGAGTTTTAGCTAGAGAAATGGCAAGAGAGTATCCGGGACAAATTAAGAATTGTAAGATATTGAAAGTTAATCGATTTTATTAAAATTTGAGAACAATATTACATAGATATAAAGTTTTGAAACAGAGCAGTAAATGATTCAATTTATAAAAATTGTTTTTTTTTATACAGATATAAGTAGTTTTTTAAGGTAGTATAAGTCATTTAGTAAAGCGAATTAATTTTGGCTACGCAGTTGTAACGATAAGACTATCAAAAAGAATTGAAATACTATTATAAAATAATACCTGAATAAACCATGCGAGCTTATCGTCTATCACACTTACTGACCTAGCTCAGTCTCTTAAGAGTGAATCCGTCTTGTCTATGAATTAAACAATGAAAATTTAGCTGGTAGCAAATAAAACAATGATTTAATTAATCATATTTATTCAACATAAAACAAGGCAAAGACAAACCTGTCTAAAGATTTACAATAAATAAATTGAGAACTGATACTTATGGCATATATTTGGTTGCTTGTTCCTATTAAGATGTTGCCTCCAGATTATGTGGGTAGGTCCTGTTGTCGCCTCCAGAGCATGTGGTTAAGTCTTACAGACAACTGCAGTTATTCCATAAATTCCATATTATTCCATAATACATTCCAGAAATTATCCAATAAATCCAATAAACTAGAATATAACATCAGCATTAGCCAGACATCAAACTTCCTTGCCAATTATTTTACAAAATCACAATTAAACAAATAGCAGATGGCAAAGATAAAGTAAAATAGAATTATTATTAAAATTAGTTTGTAAGATTCATACATGCATAAAATTGAAAACTTTCGAAAAAGTGAGGTTATGAATATTGAAAATGCTGTCAGAATTATAAAATATAGATTACAATGAAAGTACTCACCCCAAGAGATTTCTGCAGACGTAAAATGAACCTTATAATAATTTTTACCTTCTTTTATAAATTTCAATTACAGACAAAAAACATATCCCACTACGTTTGAAAGCTAATTGACAAACAGTGGGGAGAGACTACTATGAAGTATAGCACAGATGCCATAGGACGTAAGGAGCGGCTAAATGTAGCATACGAATCCAACGTTGCCAAGTTGGCTAGAAAAAGAATAGCGCGAATTTCAAAATTTAGAAGTTTCTGATATCAATGGTAAACCAATAAACTTACTCGCATATTTAGCGAATAAGTTGCTTATAATTAAAATATTTTTAATCGTCTGATGCTAATTATTTGTTAATATAGGAGACAACATTCACACAGTTATATTTTTTAAGAAATAAATGAGAAGTTAAAACTGATTATTTTAATTAATTGTTGAAATTTTGAATGTTGTTTGTAAAGATAAAATATTATAATAAGGAACAATTTGTGTTTCGCGTTCTAAATATGACAAAAACAAGTAAATTATTTTAGTAAGTTATCAATCACTCTGTATTAGGAATTAAAAGAAAACAATGGTAAAAAATAAGTTTATTTATATCTACATACAGTATACAAAATATATCGATCCTGAAATTGCAAAAGTTCGTGTTAATTTAATATATTGCAAAAAAAAAGAAAGATTTGTATTTCACTATTTTTAAAATATTCGACTTAAAGTGGTATAACGTCAATGTAAACTTAAAAATAATTATGATCATTTTCAGTACTTCGTGAAATAAATTGAGATTGTCCAAGTATACATTCTTTTATATTTACAATTTCTTTTACAGTGGGTTTGCTTATATAATATGTTTAGAATTCATAACTTGTTTCTTTTTTTTTTTTCGTGGAATAAAATGTTAGCTGCTTTTTAATTTTTTTATTATGATGCTCTACATTAATAATTGTTGTAGGTGAAAACTTTTTGATTGTATTTAGGTTACATTCAACCATAGTATTTTCATTTTTTAATGTTTTTACAACATGTTTTAAATTGTCTGCATTTTCAATTAATTCTATTTTGTGTTGTAGTTTAGAAACTTCTATTGTAGCATGTTTTCTCAACTGTTGAATATTGTCAGTAATATTATCATTATTTTGTGACAGCGTTTTTAAAGGGTCTATAATTTCTACAATATCATCATTGTCACTAATACCTAAATTTATATTTCATTCAAGCAACTTCTGTCTTAAAGTTGAAGCAACACTATGTATGTGTTTACATATTGTATGTTTTATAGAAAAATCTATACAATTACAACTAAACGAATGAATACATACATGACATTCAGAGCATGTTAGGTGACAGCATGGTTCTCCATTTTTTGCCACTTCATAACTTTTTATACTGGAAGTAGTACTGCCTAATTCTGATACATACCACATATTACTACTATTTATATTTTCAATTATTTTAATTTGATTAATTTCTTTTATTGCAGTTCTGTCTTTTGTTGATAAGCTGTATATGTGATGAATTTTTTCCTTTTACTTTTTTTAAGATTCGCTTACAACATTACAACAACTTTATCTCTAATGAATTTATTAAGTGCATCAAGTCCTTTGTCTAACCTTTTTACCATCTAAATACACATATTTTATAATTTTATGCATGCTCTCTAATCTCATGTTTATATTAATTCCTGCATTTTGACGGTATGAATAAGCCCATAGTTGAAAATTTCTAGCATAAGTATTCAAGAAATATTCACCAAAATTTATTGTTTCTCCATCTTCAAATGTTTGCTCGATAAAATTTGATAACAGTTTCTGAAATTCTTCTTTATCTGTTACAGTATGTAAAATTTTTAAAGACTGGTATACTATTTTTCTTTTTTCTAAATTACTAATTTTGGACATATTCAATTGCCAAGCTCTGTCTACGTGCCATGCACAATACAATTGCATATTAACTTCACCCATAATTGACCTCCAAGCATTATAGAAAACATGCGTTATATCTGTCATAAATACATTTGGTGTTAAGACTCCTATTTTATTTTTAATTGTTTGAAAAAATAGTTCAAATATAAGAGTGTCTTTTCTATTTGTTAATAAACTGCACCAGGAAACCCTTCACCCCACTCATCGACAACTACAAGAGTTGTTAATTCGAAATCGTAAGCATTTAAACCGTGTGTACTATCAATAGCCACTATATTATTGCTGAACTGCAATAACATTTTTTGTTGTGATACATTCATAAGTATAATGCAGAAATCATCTTTTTTTAAGAAAGAGTTTCCATCCACTTCACCTTGTGCTTTATATAATAGAACTGGATAATGTCTAAATTCATGCATTCTTGTACATACATATCAACACTAACCGCATCTGTAACAAACTAATATATTTTTAGTTGATGTCAGCAGAATAATTAAATTTCATAAAAACTTCTAAATATAAAGTACCTTGAACATGTCTAACTCCATCCTAAATTTGTACATTAAATGCGTTTTAAATATTGTGTATATCTTTTTTGGTAAGCAAATCTATACGCTTTAGTTTTTCATCATTAAAATTATTTCTGTTATTATCAAGAATTCTAAAAAATAATAAGTGTATGCAATTAACTTCATATACATAATTTACACCACTATTTAACTTTTGTGCGATGTTGGCTCTTTCTACCTTTGGTATTGACAAATGTTGAATATCAACGCTATGACCATAATGTGTCTTATCAAAGATTGCCTTTACTCTAGAATTAGTTTCATTCTTTATAAGTTTGATCTGACTAGTACAAGCAACATTAATTTTCTTAGATCCTTGACACTTCTTCGTTCTTTTCCGAATGTGGGAAACTTCACGACTTTTTCCTGCAAAATTAAAAATAAACAAATCAAAAATATTATTTTGTTTACAAGAATACCTGATCTACTACAATCATAATATACATCTTTAACGGAAACTGAAAAAACTAAACCACGAGGACAAATGTATTCTGCGTTGGAAACACTTTGAACGTTTCTTAACCAAATCTGAAAGTCTAAAAAAAATAATGTAAGTACCTAATGATATTTAGAAAGTAAATGGATTCATACTTCAATTGTAGAGAATTCGTACATCTCTCGTTCCATTTTAAAATTATGACAATCCTCTAGGTGCCGTACTAATTCTAGTCGTAGCCTAAAAGAAATATTGCATCCCTCTAAACACTTAAACGATGTCAAATTTTTATCATAAGATATTATTTGTGCATTTAAGCCATGAATTTCCTTTAAATGTCTATTCAGATTACTCTGGCTTAAACTTTTGAATATTCTTTGCACATTACAACCATAATTATCTTCAACCGAAAAAAAACCCGCACATAAACGATAAAAAAAATAAAGAATTGATGAATTGATATACTTTGTAATCTTTTAAAGATCTTTTCTAAACTGTATCTATGGTTATGCTAATCTCTGTGACTAGCCAACTTGACAACGTTGGATTCGTCTGCTACATTTAGCCGCTCCTTAGGACGTATGCCTATGATGGAATTGGCTCTTCTGTCAACATAAAACAGAATATTTAGTCTACCGGACAGAAAAAGAGAGAGCGAATATTTATTTATACCGGAAAGAAAGACAGAAGGTGAACATTTATTCTACGGGACAGAAAGAGAGAGGGCGAGTATTTATTCTACCGGACAGAAAGAAATAGAGTGCGCCAACTATTTTTTAAAGAAAAAATAGTAAAAAAGAAACAGAAGGTTAAAGAATTAATAAATGAATAAATAAATTAAAATAAAATAATTATTTAAATATGAATTAATTAAGATGTGACGTTTATAACGTTACACAGTCTTCGACTGTCAGGATAAGGACGGAGCGAGTCCTTATTTATAGATGGTTTGTTTTATATATTATGTAATATAACTTTTCAAGGTATTTTATCAATATGTTTAATTGTATCGAACATTTTGGAATTTATTTTATTACCTTCTATTTCTGTTGTATGTAGTGAACATTATTAAAGGGCAAAGCTATTTCAGAACTCAGAAAAAAACCCTGAGATTAAATTTGAACATCTGATTTACAATTTGGCGTCTGTAAAAAACTAAACAATTTATTTTTATTGTTTATTTTGTGAATTTTATGGAAATGCATAAAATCATTAACTGTATTTAAATGTATTTTAAATGTAATATATATATATATATATATATATATATATATATATATATATATATATATATATATATATATATATATATATACAGGATAGGTAAAAGTTTATGGTCGGTATGGACCTTAAGTAAGATATAGTGAGAAGCACCTGTTTAAAAAACAAGAGGTATATTAGGTCCGCCCTTTATAGCGCCGAAAATACATGAGTGGAAATAATAAAAAAGGGGGAATTCAACGTTGCCAAACTTATTGGTTTTATTTGACCTGTCTTTAAAAATAAAATAAAAATAATAAACTGCATTATAACGCCACCAATAGAAAAGCTTCATACAAAATTATTTGGCAACAGCTGAACCGGTATTCGGCAGGCGATACCTAAGAAACTAGAGGTGGGACGTTGACATTTTTATCGTTAACGAAACTGAATCGTTTTTCGTAAACAAGTAACTAGTTGATTGTTACCAGTAGTTTCAAATAAGCGAGTACATAAACAAACATAATGGATATTATCGTTTATGTGCATATTTATTGAAGTGGAAGAAACTAATGAAGGATATATTTATTATAACTTGAAAAATAAACTAAACAATACAAATAGTACATCGTTTTTACATTTAGATTACACGGTATTATTAAATCGCGAATCGTCTAAATTGACATTTAAAAACATAAGTTTTTCTACTTTACTTCTGGTTAACCGTGTTCTTCTTTTATTTAAAATTAAATCAGATTTTGAACATGTGTTCACATTTACAATATTTTATGAATATAGTGGTTAAGTTAGGATATACATGGCGATGGTTTTTCCACCATTGTAATGGACTCTCGATACAGGTGGAGGTTTAGATGAATCATGTCCAATTAATTGATCAAAAATACTTAAGTCATCTTTATCGGTTTCTTTTTCTTGTACTGTTTGATTTTTAATAGTACAATCTTCTTGTTCTTTAATTATAGAAGTAACCAGCTTCTCAACTCTTTCTTTTATTTTTTTGGCTTCATTTTTGTCAGAAAATCCCTGCACTTTAAATCGTAAATCCATAAATGTACATAATGACAATGTGCCACTCTGTTCTTTCCGGCTAAATCTTTTTGCTAAACCCGATATTAGTAATTGTACTACGTCGGATACTATGGATGTAAGGTTGCCGTTTGCTAAAATTTTATTGCAAGATTCTTGCAGGCAGCGTACCATAACAATCACTGAACTACCCTTCAAGTATTTTTGGCCACTCATTGTACTTGTTATTTCTTTAAAAGGCCGTATAATTTGGGAAAGTAGGAGAACAAATAATCCAGTCTTCATTATTTAGATTTGGTCTAAGTCTAAGTCTGTATTAACTAATACCAATGTGGAACG
Organism: Diabrotica undecimpunctata; assembly: GCF_040954645.1. NCBI lineage: Eukaryota > Metazoa > Arthropoda > Insecta > Coleoptera > Chrysomelidae > Diabrotica > Diabrotica undecimpunctata. The sequence goes on along the minus strand of NC_092805.1, from coordinate 149,005,173 downwards.
GATTGCCTCTTCTAACTCGGTCATTCTTTTTAACATATAATAGGTAAAGTTCTACCTAGTTTCCCCTTTTTGATTTCGCCGTTTGGGAACTTTGTTATGTTGTATTTGATATTTAAAAGCCTTTCTGAAGATATATATATATATATATATATATATATATATATATATATATATATATATATATATGTATGTATGTATTTAGGGATTCTACAGTATTCACTGCCTTCCCTCGCTCAACCGTTTCCATCTCTCTCTGTTGTTCCATTCTCCATCGTTTAGTCCTCTCTTACTCATGGCGTCGTCTACTTCGTTCCTCCAGGATTTTCGGGGTCGTCCTCTTTTCCTCCTTCCTATGGGGCTCCATAGGAAGTTCCACAGCTCCATCTGTTATTCTCTTTATCCATCTGCTGTCGCTAGTTCTTCTTACATGTCCATACCACTTTAGTCTTTTTTGTTCTATATATGTTAGTATGTCTGTTTCTATTGACGTTTTTTGCTTTATTTTGTCATTACTTCTCCTATCCATTCTTGTTACTCTGCAGCAGATTCGCAGGCATTCCATCTCTGTTGCTACTATCTTACTGCTGTTTTTTTTGTTTATGATCCAATTTTCAGCCCCATATGTCATAATACTTCGCACTAATGTTTTATAAATCTGCGTTTTTGTCTTCATATTTAGGTGTCTATCCCACCATACTGAGTTAAGTTGTCGGATTGCTGTTCTTGTTTGTCCTAATCTTTGTGTAATTTCTTCTTCTAATGTTGAGAAAGGATTCCTCTTTTTCGTGATTATAAACCCCAGGTATTTGAATTTATCCTTTCCTTTGATTGTTACGTTGTCATCAATCTGTAGATCTTCTATGTCTTCTTCACTTGTAGATAGGTACTCTGTTTTCGCGAGGTTAATATCTAGGCCAGCCTTGGTATATTCTTCTTGTAGTTTCTTCATCATGTAGTTGAGGTCGTCTTGGTCTTGTGCAATCACTACTTGATCGTCTGCAAAACTTAACGTATATAGGTATTCGTTCCGTACCGGTACTCCCATGCCTTCGCATTTTCTTTTCCATGTAGTCAAGGCTTTCTCTAAGTATATTTTGAATAGGGTTGGAGATGTGGAACAACCCTGCAGGAGCCCTTTTGTTGTGGAGAAGTCTCCTATGTTTCTTGTTCCCATTTTAATGGACACTTTATTTTCTTTATACAGAGCTTTTGTAGCTTCTATGAGTTCCGTCTGTATTTCTAATTTGTACATTGCCTCCCATAGTTCTGACCTTGGTACAGAGTCAAACGCCTTTCTCAGGTCCACAAATGCCAAGTGTATATCTCTATTTTTAGCTTTTTTCTTTTCCAACAGTTGTTCCAGTGTGTATATGTGGTCTATGCATGATCTTCCTGCCGTGAAGCCTGCCTGATCCTCCCCGATTTTGCCTTTTATCGCTTGCTCTATCTTTTCTCGCAGTATCTTCCCATATAATCTTCCTATTGATGATATTACGCTTATTCCTCTGTAGTTTTCGCATCGTTTTCTATCATCTTTCTTAAATATAGATGTCATATATGCCGCCGTCCATTCCTTTGGGAGCTGTTCTCCATTTATAGCTTTCTGAAGATAAGGTACTTTTTTGAAATGTATTTTCTGCCGAATTATCAAAAAAAGACTTTTTATTGTATTTTATTTGTAAACGACAGCATTTAAGTGCGTCCTCCATCAATAAATTTAACGTATGAGCAAAACAATTTAAATGTTTCCAAAACATATTTAATAGCTTTGACCATATTTGAGGTATTATCAGTTACTGAAAAATGAACTTTTCGTTTTAGACCCCACTGATTAATAATTTCACTAATTTTAAAAGCGATGTTTTCTGAATTATGGTTTCCAGAAAACTGGCAGCAGCCTAATAAAACCGTTTTAAATTCTAAATTTTCGGTTAAAAAAATATTGTCCTGTTAATGCGATGTAACTCTTAGTTACTCCAGATGTCCAGTAGTAATACAGATATTTTCTACTTCTTTAACAACTTGTGATCTAATACAAACTTGCAAACTTTTTAAATCGTTCTTCAACTATGGAAAACGGATGAAACGAGTCTTTGCGTAGGTTTAGTAAATCCATATCTATTTGTTTCTTTTGTTCTAAACTAATATTTTTATTAATGGAAGTATCCATCACCTTCGAAAATGCAAATCAATCGTAAATCGAAACTCATTCATTAATCAGAATACCTAGTTATTTTATTTTTAACGTTAACCGATAGCCCAACTGTCCACTGTCCCGAAAGACTACTTTTGTAGTAGTCTCTCAGATCAACTAATCGTCCTCGTCGACGTAAAGTGTTCGTTGCTCCTCTGTTTACGTCTACACAAAACGTAGTTTTTTTGAACCCACCATCAACTAGTTGGCTTACCAGTGAGAAACCGTAAATTCGTAAATGTCAAATAATAATTTAAAATGTAGGGATTTTCTGATAAAAATGAAGATAAAAAATCAAAAGAAAGAGTTAAGAAGCTGGTTACTTCTATGAAAAAAGGAAAAGAAGATTGTACTATTGAAAATCAACCAGTACAAGAAAAAGAAACTGATAAAGATGACTTAAGTCTATGGTGTATTTTTGATGAATTGGACATGACTCATCTAAACGTACACCTGTATCGAGAGATATAAAAGAAGTCGACATGTATTTGTCTGATGATATATTACCCACAAAAAAATTCGAACGGAGATTGGAACTGTCCATTACAGTGGTGGAAAAACCATCGCCATGTGCATCCTAACTTAACCACTATATTCATAAAATATTGTAGTATTGTAACAAAATCTGTTCCTTGTGAACGCATGTTCAAAATCTGGTTTAATTTTAAATAAAAGAAGAACACGTTTAACAAGAAAAGTGGAAAAACTTATGTTTTTAAATGTCAATTTAGACGATTTGCGATTTAATAATGTAAATGTAAGTACTATTTTTATATTCAAAATGTCAACGACCCACCTCTAGTTTTTAGGTATATTAGGATCGGAACCAGAGATATGTAAAATATCTCTGGTCGGAACTAATCGTCTCACTAATGGGCAATGGGCATCAATAAGAAATATGAGGGAAGACCAAGCGGAAATATGATTGTTATCTTTGTCTATTCGCTGAAAATATGATTTTATATCTGTGTTAGATATCCTGTTAAATTTTACCATACCGACCATAAACTTTTACCTACACTGTATATATATATATATATATATATATATAATTCAAAAGATTTATTCTGTTTTAGTATTTATATTATGCTGGAGCCCTTACATAATATTTGATCTTCTACAAGTATACGAGCAGATACCACAAACTCAAACTAACATAGCTATAGCCACATTCGTACAAAGTTTAGCACCTTTAAACTCTGCAGCTAACCCTATCATTTATTGCATATTTTCTACACACTTTTGTCGAAGTCTATGGTAAGTAAAAAGTTAATAACAAATCAAATATAATGTATACCTTAGGTTATCCGTTCGTCCGTCCGTCTGAAGCTAAAAATCAAATTTAAACATTTTATAGCCCGGTGATGATGGGGGTTAGGCGTTTTTATTAAACGTGTACCTTGTAAATTATTGAGTGCTAATTTATTCTGAGTAATACGGCGTGCTTAGAAGACGAATGTAGAATTTAACTATAATTAATAAGTTATTCGTATTTACCGTTAATAATAAGAGCTAGACTCCAAAAAGTTTTCAAAAGAGTTTTAAGCAAATACTGCTCAAGACGAAACTATAACTAAAAACGAAATAGAAAATATTAAACAAGCAAATAGTGACGTTAACAACGAAGATCTAAAACTAATTAGAAATCTTTATTAGAATCAGAACGCAAATCTCAAAGTTGAAGGTGAACACACCGAATATGTGAAAATTATGCGTGGAGTGAGGCAAGGCTGTATTTTGTCTCCTCTTATCTGCAATCTTTACTCTGAAATAATATTTATCGAAGCTTTGCACGAAATTACATTCAATAATATGGCCTTAATATAAACGTAAAAAAACTAACCTTATGATAATAAGCAAGAGAAGGATAACAGAAGGTCAACTCTACGTCAACCAACGCACTACAACTACCTCGGCACCATAATAAATGAAGAATGGACCAACAATCAGGAGATAAAAGCACGTATCGGAAAAGCTAGATCCACCTTCAACCGGATGGAGACCTACTTCAAGAGCCACAACCTTTCTCTTGATATAAAAGTAAGAATGCTATGTCTTCTCTGTCCTTTTTTATGGTGCTGAATCTTCTTCTTAAGGTGCCTGTCCGTTCCGAACGTTGACGTTGAGGTCTTTCTATATCATGCTCCCTGGTCAGCAAGTCAAAATATTCTTCTTCGTTTTAGGGCCCATTTTCCTTCAATTTTACCTAGAGCTTTTATCTGCCTTGATTTCTCATTATATGTCCCAAGTGCTGCAGCTTACGACCCTTCACGATATTCACCAAATTCGCGGTTATGTTCATCCTCCGCAGTACTTCTTCATTGGTGACTTTGTCTGTCCATGGTATCTTCAGGGTCCTTCTGTATAGCCATAGCTAAGAAGCCTAAAGTTTTGATAGAGTTTCCGCCTTTAAAGTCCACATTTCTACTCCGTACAGAGCACTGAGTACACGTAACATTTAAGGAGCCTAATTTTTGTTCCTGGGGTGAAGTCATGGCTCTTGAACACTGAGCTCATAGTCAGGAATGCACTTTTGCCTTTCCGATGTGACATTTAATCTCTTGATTATTGTCCCATGACTCATTGATTATAGTTCCCAAGTAGTACTGTGAGATACATTCAATTCTCATTTGGTTCACATACAGATTTGCTCCAGTATGTTTTCCTTGTTGATAATCATTAGCTTGGTTTTTCTGGTGTTTATATCCAGTCCATATGTTCTACTTGTTTCTGTTATTTTGTTTATTAAGTTTTGCAGCCCTTCTATGGTATTGAAAAAGACTATTGTATCATCTACATACCGCAGGTTATTGATGTTGACTCCATTTATTGAGATGCTTTCATCAATATCTTTTAGAACCTCTCTAAAAATGTGCTCCGAGTACAGATTGAATATCAGTGGTGAAATTATGCACCTTTGTCTCACTCCCCTTAAGAGTTTGACCTGATCTATTCGGAGCACCGCTGATTGATTTCAATACAGGTTAGCTATAATTTTTATTTCTCTTCCATCAATCCCTGTTCTCTTCAGCACTTCCATCATTTGTTCATGTCTGACTCTATAGAAAACGTTCTTGTAGTCAATCAGCTACAGCTGCATCAGCATTCAAAAACATTACAGCTGACAACTCTACATTTCTAAAACAATACCTGTACGCTAAATAAAGCTTCCCTTGTATCAACCGCGTTCACAAATCCAAACTGATTGGGCGCAATTTGTTCCTCGCATTTCCGGTAAATTCTTTTGTGGATAACTTTTAAAAACAGCTTCGGCTGATGGCTCATTGGAATTATGGTCCTATAGTCTTCACAAAACTTTTGCTCCTGGTTTTTTGGGCAATAGTACGAACTCCGATTTGAGGTTGTGTTGAATATTAGACCTTAAACGAAGATATGTGCAGAAGATTGAAAGCCATTGAAATGTTGCTATTTCATATGAGTAGGTCCTCAGAAAAATAAAAAAAAGCGAGAAGTACTGACCACTATCAAATCTCGAAAGTTACAATACTTTGGACACATTATGCAAAATGAATTCAGATATGCCCTTCAACAAGCTACCCTGCAATTTGAGAATTGAGAAAGACGAAGAACATTCTACGTAAATAACCTCAGAACCTGGTTTAACACAACGAAAAAGAGTTCTGTCCGACGGTTTTGACCCATAAAGACAAACTAATCCAAAATATTGAACCATAAACATTGGCAGTTTGGTTAATAAAAGTTATAGAACAATTCAAAACGAACATTTTAAGCTTTGGTAAATGTCTCTATGTTAATTTTTTGTCGAGATATTAAAAATTGATTTATGCGCCCGCATTCGACGCAAGGTGGCCGTCCGCCTCATAGCGCGGTATTAAAAGTTCCATATCTTGGTCAAAAATTAACATAGAAACATTTACCAAACCTTAAACTATTCTTTTTGAGTTGTACTATAACTTACATTAGCCAGATTTTCAAAGTCCATAGCTTAATTTTGTTTAAATTTTAACAAATTAATTTGCAAATTTTTAATGAAATTTTTAATGTCTAATTCTAATGTCTGTCTAATGTTGCAAATTTTTTTTTAACTGAAACTATTACCTTTAAAATAAAGAGTTTTTGAAAGTTAATAAGTTGAAGGTTAACTTGTGTCTTTTTCAAAATGAGCTTAAAATATAGTTTTCTATATGTATGCTAACTGACATAAGGGAGAAAATCGCGTAATTTCACTGAAATTTTTAACAAATGTACGACTTATGCCTCCGGTATAGACTTGTTGCGAAAATCGCGAATTTTTTTTTCCCGACCTGCGGTTATGCTTTTTTGCAGCTTCCTTATCGTGAAAATTAACAAACTTCCAAGTAGCATGACGGACACTGACCTATTAGCATTACATGTTTAGGTTTAATTAATACCTTCAGAGCACCAGTAACCCTTATGTCAAAATTTTTAAAAATAGAATCAATATACCTAGAAAGGGATAAAATCGTGGATGAACTTCGTATTGAAATCCGGGGTCTATAATCCACCTCGTAATAGAAAAATTCGGCTAAGCATAAGCCACAATAAAAAGAAACTAAACGGCTACAACGATGATTATGAACAATTAAGTAATTAATAAAGTTTAAATGAAAATTGTTTATCACTTGATTTTGACTATAGTATACTATAAATCAACACAAACTGCTTATTTAATAAATGTTTCTTATTTTCTTGTAGGTTGTTTCCACCTTGCAAATGGATTTCTAAGAAGAAGAAACGCAAACAAAAGGATTCGACGCTTACCACGCAAAGCAGTAGTTTATCTGAATATTTGACAAACAATCACAAAAAGAGATCTGAAGGAGTTGGAACTGCGGTAGTCCGTGGACATACAGTATTAATCCATACCAAGAAATGATATATCATTATTTAGTGAATTTAATTGTAATTATATATGTTGTATGTACAGTAAATAAATTTATCTTATTTTACTGTTTTAGTTCATTTACAGTTGGGGGAAATGCTGCGAAATGCTATATTATATATATATATATATATATATATATATATATATATATATATATATATATATATATATATATATATATCGTACCCCCTGTGCAAGACTGCAGTAAGTCAGAATAAGTAAGTTTCGAGATAAAGACGATTTTGTTTATTTTCGTGATAATATCGGTGAAATAAGACACAAGTTTTAATAAAATTAACATTTAATTATGATTTTGCATACTTTTCAGCCTATATTACATTAACCAAAAATAGAAATTTAAATAAAATAATATTAATGCTAAAAAATTTAGGAATTCTAAAGTTACAACACTTTTGTACGTAGAAAATTGTAAAAAGTATAGACACATTTTCTGTTAGTTGTTGTCCTCTTCTCGTATATCATCTTGGGCCAAAATATTTTTATAAAAACTATGGTGAGCTTCTGGTATCATACCCGAATGACATAAGTATACCAAACCTTTCTTTTTGGCCCATTGAATTTTTGGCTGTTCTTTGTAGGCAGGTTTAAGTAGCACTTCTCGTACATTATGTGTAGTCCGTGATGATTTTTTGTACGTTAAAAGAATTCCATAGTTTCTCATTATAGTTGTACTTAAAGAAAATTGTGTGCGGACTATCTTTTCTACATTGCAGAATTTTTATATCTGTCCACTTCACATTTTCTTTATTTTGATCAATTTTATAGTTGTTTCCCAACAGGAAGGAAACATGTTTAAAATCAATGAAGTCCTTTGTTTTCATTTCCCGGAATATATAGGATGAACCACTTTTTTTGCTACATTTCACTACAGTTCTATCTCTGCACATGTTTCTGATAGCCACAATTCCTTCGCTTTGTAATGACAATGTCATAACAAGGTAAAAAAACTATTTGTAAAACTTTCAATATTTTTACTTAAATTCAAAACAAAATAAAAATAAGCAAATCAGGCTACCTTGAGTACAGTGATTAACAAAAGGATTGAAATTCACTACCTTATAGTATATTTGAAGAATAAGCTGGAGTAAATTCTCAGAATACTCATCTTCGAACCTCGAAATACATAGGCGTGCACATCTTCTAACTAAAACGTAATCTTAAAAGAAAAGTTTGCGTTACATTTATTTGGATATTTAGAACAAAGTAATTAATCCAATCCAATACTGGTTTAAAATAAAAAGATACACATAAAAAGAATAAAAATTATATTATTTGTGAAACATACACATAATATAAAAGAATAAAATACAATAAATTATACTGGAACGTAAAATACATACACAAAAAATGTAAGTTTTTTTTATATTCCTATTAATAAATAATAATATTCTTAATACTAATAATATTGGAAATAAGAATGAAAATTATATTAGCAATAAAAAATAAACAATGAAGTTGACGGTAATTAGTTCAAATGTAAAATAAACTTCTGAGCTACAGTTTAAAGTTAAGCTTCCTCATATTCCGTTTCAGACGAAGTGTTATCCGATCCGGGATGAATTAATATAGGTTCTATACTGCTATCTATTATATGATCAAGCTCCCACATATTTTTCTCAATATTTATAACGTGATTAATACATTTTTGCCAATGTTCAGTCGTTACTTCGGATATTGATTTATGAAAAAGAATAGTAACATCTGACAATTTAAAAGTTGTATTATTTCGAGCAATATTACCTTTAACTTCGGCCCATACTAATTCAATCGGATTTAGCTCGCAATGATACTGTGGTATGCGAAGTATTTCAATTCCTGGTTTTTTGGCTATCTCCTCAATGACATATTTTTTATAATTTTGTTTATTAATTTTAGCAAGCTCTAATAATTTTGCTTTTGTCATTGTATCGTCAAAGATTAAATTCTTAGAAGTTAACCACATTGCAATTTCATCTTTCCTCCATTGAGTAGTTGGTAAACGTTCAACTAATCTAGAGTGGTAACTTGCATTATCCATCACAATAACTGAATTTTTAGGTACGAATTCAATCATCTGTTCGAAATATTCTTCAAACACGTCCCCGCCATCTCTTCGTGATAATCACAGGTCTTTTTTGATTCAAACAAAAGTAAACCTCCCTTAAGAAATCCATTCATACTACCTATATGGGTAACAATTAACCGTCGACCTTTACCTGTTGGTTCCTTGAAACCAGTTGAATATCCTTCCAGACATGCTTGTCGACATGTTTTTATAGTTTTGTCTTTAAAACCCTTTTCCTACAAATGCAAAACTTTCCAAAGTTTGTCTCTACCCATTGTGGGTAAATCGGGATCGTCGCTAATGCTTTGTAACACTTTATCTAAAGTTGGTCAAGTATCAAGTATTTGTTTGTTAAAAAAAAAATGAGTGGACCATTCTACGAATTACATTTTTGAAAAAGTCATCCACATTCACTTTCAACAATTTTGGTCTTCCTGGTCTCGGTTTGGGTGGCGTTATACCAGTTGATTTTTCCTCTTTTAAAATGTTATGTACAGTTGATTTTGAATATCCCATTACTTTAGACGAAATTTCAACTATACTATCAACAGTATTGGAAGGATTGTGTTGCTTAAAATAATTGTAAACATTAAGGATAACACTCTTTTCGTTAAGTGATAAATGATTCAACTTTTTTTTAACTGGTGTATAATCACACTTTAATTCCATATTCTATAAAAAACAACTGTACAACAACTCTTGCAAAAAACAACTGTGTTAGATCTCTTCACTCGCTTATAATCGACTGAACAAAAATTTTCTGATATTAATGACCACAATTTAAAGACCATTAACCATTTTATTAATCATTGGTTTCCCAAACAAAATCGAAATTTATATTATTTAAGATACCGTTCACATTTATCAGAAACTATCTTTCGCTAATCGACTTTCTCTATCTAAACTATCAAAAGACCATTAACTAAATACCTATGTATTTTCAGAGTTTCTTTATTTCTTGTTATTTAATGGGTCATTATCATACCGACAAAAATAACCATAAATAACTTAACTAAAATAAACAGATTTATATAAATATAATATGCTTTCAAAATGGTTTAAATATCTAACAAACCGAAACGAATAATGTAATACCCTCAAAGTACGCCTATGACTAGCTGAATCATCCCTAGCCTACACAGTTCTAACAATAGCAGGTATTTAAATTTTATGATAGTCCATGTGACATGGAAAAATTTCTATTTAAATAGTGAATCCTAACGTAAAATAAGCTACAATATTGACGTTGTACGAAAAGCACACGTACTAAAATATGCTTAACAATTTAGTTTTTTTTCTGAGAATTTACTCCAGCTTATTCTTCAAATATACTATAGTAAAAGTTGGGAATTGCGGAGGACAATATGATAAGACAATCGCCCCGGGCGGTTACATGAAGATTTATTACAATTTGGGATTTAGTTTTTATAGAACAAGTTTTCTGAAAATAGATATTTTTAACCTGTCAGTATTGTTAATACACAAGTTTTAAGATAACTGTTTTTCCTTTCATAAGAAAAAATACTTTTTGGCTGTAAATAATTAGTCTTAATTTATGTGTTTTTAATCCAATCTAATAAACAAATGGTCAAACGACATCGCACACATTTTATGGAAAATATAATGTCACACAAAGGACATAAAACTTACATGAATAGATTGGTCTCGTAAATCTTTGTTTATTGTCTCGGCTGTTAATGGATTACGTAGACACGCTGTATATTAAAATTAAACATTATAGATATAGATATTAAAATAACAAATATCTTACTTTTTTCGTGCCTGTCATTGTTTGTTATCGAAACCATTGCAATGTTCCGTGCAAAAATGTTGTAATTCTGTTACATTCGAATTACAACAGTTTTGCACGGAACTTATGTACAAAAACGCAAAATAGATAAACTGTTGTTGTTTTAATATTTAGCCGGTTAAGCATTTGAAAGTTACTAAAGTTTTACAGGGGATAGATATGAATGTTTACAATCGAATTCCATGATTACTTAATTTTCATAAAATTTTAAGTTACTGCAGTCTTGCACTGAGGGTGCGATATATACGGTATCTTTTTGGCCTCAGTAAAATAACATATTGCAAAAGTTACTTCAAGAATCACGGGATTTTAACTCTTGCCTCTCTATATATTCTAGAAACAGTTTGCTTAATTCGTAAACACCTACATGTTTTTCCAGCAACACCTAATCATGGCTACTCCACCAGAAATTCAAGCTTTGTGTACTCAGTGGCGGATCCAGAAATTTTTGTCAGGGGATGTCATGGGTCTTGAGGGTGATTTTGATACAGAATTTAAATTTTTGCACCGTTCAATGGCTGATCCCAGAAATATTGGGTCTTGAGGGTGACTTCGATATAGAATTTATATTTTTGCTCCTTTACGTGGGGAACCATTTTCTCAATAATTATTTTAAGCGATATATTAAACAAATGAGAAGTTATTAAAACCCAAATACCCTACGGGTGCAAAGAAGGGTACAACATTAAAGGATCTTAAACTTAAACAAAAAAAATAATTTAAACCCACATACTCTATGACAGTAAAATCCAGTGTACAAGACTAATAAACCAAAGGAAAGTTATTTCATAAAAATAAATAAATACTGAAAAATCAAGGCATGTCAATTTAAACTAGTTATTTTAAAGACAATTAATTTAAACCCACCTATCCTATAGCTAGGAAGACTTGAAGAGGCTTATGTTCAGATGTGGACGTGAATGGCTAGACGAAGAAGAAGAAGAAGAAGATCCTATAGCTACAAAATCAAGAACAAACCAAGAATAAATAAGTATAAACCAAAGTTAAGTAATTTAAATGCAATAACTCAATGTAAGTGTAAACATTAATGAATGTATTTAACATTCCTAATAAACTCTACCCTATCGTTGAGTATCCAATATCAATTTGTAAAAACATTTATTTATTCCTTATTGCTATAAGGAGTGGAAACATGGACTATCGGAAAAACAAGTATGAGGCGTATAGAAGCCTTTGAAATGTGTGTTTTTCGAAGAATGCTGAAGATATCGTGGACAGAGCACGTGACCAATAACGAAATGCTGAGAAGAATGAGGACTGAGAGAGAACTCTTAAATATTGTAAATAACAAAAAAACGAGTTATCTAGGACATATTTACAGAGAAGAAAAATATAACTTTCTACGACTCATAATGGAAAGGAAAGTAGAAGGAAAAAAAGGTCCAGGAAGAAAAAAATGCTCCTGGCTAAAGAATGTAAGAGACTGGACAGGCACGGAGATGGACACACATTCGATACTAAGAACAGCTCAACATAGAGAACAATTTGCTGTAGTTATAGCCACCCTTTCGTAATGAAGAAGAAACCTTAAGAATAAGTGTAAACGGTATTTTATTTAAATTGATTTATTCAACAAAAAACATAATATAATTAAGGAATAGTTATTTCTATAATTAGGCATATTAGGCTATAAGTAAGTGAAATATTTTTTTACTCGGTATTGAAATTTTTCTCACGAATTGTCAGCAACAGCCGGCAACGAGTGATAAATAAAAGTTCAGTGATTAAAAATACTATAAGAATAAGATAAGTAAATATTATATATTTTTATAAAAATGTATTCTTTTCGCTTATCCGATTTAACAAATCGCTCTATGATTGCATCAACATCTAGAGAAATTTCAGGATGCACATTGATGAGTGCTAAACCAGTTAACCTTTTCGCAGAAGTTCTATTTCTAAGCCAAGTCTTTAGACGTTTAAGCGTAGACTCTGGTGTTGCTGCACTGGCTGGCAGTGTAATTAATATTTGCAGAAATATTCTGGCATTTGGATATATATGAATATCGCAGTTTTCTAATACTTCTAAAATACAATCAGGAAGTTTTCCATTATTTTGCACGACTCTTTTCCACTTTTGAATCCACAGTGAAAACTCTTGTTCTACTGTGGAATATGCAGTAAGTAGTTGGTCCAATAATATCCTGGAAGGTGTCAACAATTTTTTTTAATGCAACTTTATCTTCTGGTGTGTTATCAGTATTAGGTAAAACAACTAGAAGATTAAATAGATTCATAACTTTTGGTGAAAGTCGTTCTTCTAAATCAGTTAAGATATTGTCTAAAAGGGGTAAATAAATAAATCTTCGGAAATATTCTTCGCAAGAGTTAGCAGATTGGTTTTGACAACAGGTTTGACGAGAAACTATACGAGGCATCTTTAATTCAATGTCTAGTTGTTCAGCTATTTGTTTACTTTATAGTAAAGTTTTGCTTGTAAAAAACAGATTCAGCATTTGATCTTTTATTTTGAAGAATGCATTTAGTGTTTGAATCATTTCAACTCTTGACTTCCTGCTTATAGGGTTGATGGGTTTTAAATTATTTTTTAGGATTATTTGATTGATATTTAATTTTGTTTTGGGGTGGTCATGACCCCCGTGACCCCCCCTTGGATCCGCCACTGTGTGTACTTACCGATCCCATCCACTGAGTTAGTAAAGAAATCTATATTATATTCCGCAAAAAAAATTATACAACCATCTCCCTTTGCAACTTAAATCTAGAACTTCTTTCTTAAAGTTCCGTAAATTGACAAAAGCCTATCTATCTGAAAGACCTTAATATTCAGTGGAAGAGTTTCTTAACGATTAAGTAAAAAATTACAGTACGTTTAGGTACAAGCAACAAAGTATTTTTATATATATTTTGGTATCACATGCAGCAACTTAAACTTATTCGTAAACTAGTTCGTAAGGTTTTATTATGCAATTTCCAATTTAATTGTCAATTTTTAGAGGTGTTCACTTAGTGACATAAAACAATAGTTCTGCACTACTTCATTCAAACCACTTCCTTAAGTTCTTAAGCCACGATATTATTCCACTTCCCACATTTCGCTTTCCTCGAATTTTGTCTTGCATAATAAGTTGCAAGAATGAGTATTTTGGTCCTCTCATCACATGTCCTAAGTACTCAAGTTTTCTTCTTTTGATAGTCAACAATATTTCAGCTTCATTTCCTATTCTTCTAGTAACTTCTGCGTTTAACATTCTTTGAGCTCATTATGTTCGTAGGATTCTTCTACAGTGTGTAAAAGCCAAATGGAATAAATTCATTATTTAGGTTACTGTACATATTTATAAAAAATCCCGAAACATGTCAAATTTAAATTATAACTTGACATTCTTTAACGTGAAAATGCAACCCCTACCTTCAACCCCCTTAGAATGACAGGTACAACCCCCAATTTTTAAAATAGGAAGTATAGGCTTGTGATGTATCGTTTGAAAGGTCTTTTAATTCTCCATTCAAAAATGTTGTCGTTTTCAAGTTTATTAAGATTAATTAAGATAAAATAAATTAAAATCATGTGGTTACCGAAATTCGCTACAATATACTCAAAACTTATTTCCGTTTAGGTCTTGATAATGAGAAAGTGAACAAAAACCATAGCAATGTGGTGTTTAGATGGTAATCATTAAAAAACTTTAAAGAATTTTCGTGGCAACGTTATTTTAATACGCATTAGTAAATTGTTTTATTTAAGTTGTCAGTATTTTAATTTAAGTAAAAAAGTTCGTTCAATTCAATTCTGAAAAATGGTTAGATTAACGGAAATGCATAAAATAACAGTTTTACAAATGATTGGTTACGGAGATAACACCCGAACACAACAGGAAGTAACTCGCCTATTTCATGAGAAATTTCCTAATTTACCGCCTATATCCCAATGAACAATAAGTAAAATAGAGAAGGAGTTTCGCGAGTTTGGTCATGTAAGGCAGATAAAAAAAGCAGCTGCCAATGCACTAAGTGATGAAGTCAAATTAGATGTGTTGCTTGAGTTTCAGGAAAATTCACATACATCGAGTAGACAGGCATCCACTACATTCAATGCTATTCTCCGTTCATAAATTGTTGAGAGCACGAAATGTGCCTCAAACTCATAAAACGGTCGTAAACCATAGGCGTTCCTGAGGTGTTTATTCATTAAATAATAATATAATATTTTTTAATACTGTTATATATATATATATATATATATATATATATATATATATATATATATATATATATATATATAATATTAATAATATTTTAATACTAATATATTTAGCAAAAAAACAATTAAAACTTTCACGGCTAATGTTATGTAATTATATTATATTAATAAAAATAAGAATTTAACCATTAACAATTTTGTAAATAAGAATACCTTATCTCTTTGGATATTTCAATACTAATCTTCGCGTTTAATCACTTTACTAGAAAACCTGGAATTCATATCCGAAGGTACTATTCGTTGCAAGATAATTAGGATGGAATTCCCCAGATTTTTAATAATATAATGGGTATGCTTTGGCCACGTGCCTCGTTTGTTCAGTTTATATTCGAAACTTAACTTAAAAGGGTGAAGTTATTACGAACGAAAACAATTTTTTTGTTTAGTACGTTTTTGATCGCATGTAATTTACGGCTCGTCGGTGTGTCCACGTCTACCGCAGTAATTAGCGTCTCGAATATTTCTTTTGCGAATTATATGCAGTGCGTGAGTGATTTTTTATTCCATATACCTACGAACATATACGTACCTTTCGCTCGAGCTCGTTTTGTTGGATTGTTTGTGATGGCTTCATCATCAACATCATCAAGTTTTACACAGGTACTGTTGCGTATAGTCAGTAAGTCTGTCTATTCACCAAGAGAGAAGACTATTGTCCTGAATGTTCACGATGCTCTGGTTTCTCAGAATCCCACAAACACTGTTCGCAACATAGTCGAAAGTTGTGCCAACATGACTGGCGTAGGAGAGTCAACTATATATAGGTTCCTATCAGAAAGAAAAAAACACGGTATAGCTAACCCAAACACAAACGAACACTTAAAGAGAGGGAAAAAGCCTATTGAAATTGATGAATTTGCCAAAAATGGTATTCGAAGGAAAATTCATGGATTTTTTTTCAAAAAAGAAATACCAAACCTAAACAAAATTTTACAAGAAGTTAGAGACGACCCGGATTTGCCTCATATCAGACGAACTAAATTGTGGCAAGTTTTAAAAGAATTAAATTTCCGGTGGGAGAAATCAGACCGAAAATCACTTTTGATTGACCGGGAGGAGATAATATGTTGAAGAAGAAATTATCTAAGATCCATACGAAAATTCCGGGCTGAAGGAAGGCCCATCTTCTACCAGGATGAAACGTGGGTAAACTCAGGTCATACTCTAAAAAAAATTTGGTCAGATAAAAATATATTAAGCTCCAGGCAAGCCTTTATGGAAGGTTGGTCTACTGGTATCTCCCCACCTTCTGGTAAAGGCAGTAGATCAATAATTTCTCACATTGGCAGTGAAAAAGGATTTGTTAAGCATGGTTTGTTGGAATTTCAGTCCAAAAGCACAAAAGGCTATCACGAGGAGATGACAGCTGATGTTTTCGAAGAGTATTTTGAGCAGATGATTGAACACATACCACCAAATTCAATTATAGTATTAGATAATGCACCTTATCATTCACGACTAGTAGAAAGACTTCCAACGACTGCGTGGAAGAAACAGGATATTCTTGACTGGCTGCGGAATAAGTATCTGCCTTACGAAGATGGAATGGTAAAAGCAGAACTTCTAAAAATTGCCCGGCAACACAAATCTAAGTTGACGTAGTTGACAAAATGGTGGAAAGGCAAAACATTACAGTCCTTAGACTTCCACCCTACCACTGCGAAATAAATCCAATTGAACTCATTTGGGCACAAATGAAAAGTTATGTGGCTAGAAAAAATACATTATATAAAAAACAAGCTGTACGTGAATTGTTATACGAGTCTTTACAACATATTACAGAAAAAAACTGGAAAGATGCAGTAAGGCATGTAATAGAAGAAGAACAAAAAATGTGGGATCTTGATAACATAATTGATGCGACCGTAGAGACACAACCGCTAATTATTAACCCTCAAGATGACTCGGATTCCGAAGTTGATCCTATTTATTTTGAATTTTAATAATTTTCTAATCGTAATTATATAAGGTAAGTAATAATTATTATTAAGGTAAGTAATAATAATAACTATTATAGTTGTAAAGTTTCTTTTGCATGCAATATTTTCAATTAAACATTATACTATATTTTCTCTTTTATTTTTACCCCTGTTACATAACATATTAAAATAAACATTGTAGAAGTTTTCAGGGACTTTCTGCCCTGAGTAACAATGTAATCTTTCATTCTGCGTTTAAATTTTTCAAAAATATTTATTAGTTTTCTCCGGATTCGAAAATAATGGATACATTTAAAACACATTGGAAATTTTGCCAGGCGACATTTGGCGCCTTTTTCCTTAATTAAATAAATGTATCTTTTACAAATGGCAAGAAACTTTTTATTTTTATATAAAATAAATAAGTTTTATTAAAAAATACAATTTACAAAAGTACAATTTAAAAAATATATTTATTTAGTTCAAATAAATGTTTCAATCACATACTCTACGACACTGGTCGTTCATCTCTAACCATTCAAAATACCCCCGTAATAGGATTATAAGGTATTGTATTCTTTCAGATATAAGGTGGGTTAGTCGAAAACGTCTTAAACCGTCAGTTTTAGGTTGGTTTTTACTATTATATCGTATTACCTATCCTCTCTGTATTTCAGTTTTCTAATTAGGGTTAAACTTGTAGTGAGCTATCAACAAATTGTGAACCGACTGTAGCCATACATCGATAGTAAACATATTAAAAGAAAATAAATTGCATCCCTATAAGATGATACCTACTCATTGAAGACGATTTTGATAGAACTTTTTTTGTGAGCAAATGATGGACATGTTGGATAACAATATTATCCAATTAGAAGACGTTATGTTTTCTAATGAGTGTACTTTTTCACTTAACGGTCATGCTAATCGGCAAAATTGCCGCTACTGGGCCACGGAAAATCCTCACTGGATGAGAGAAGAACACACTCAATACCCTCAAAAGGTTAATGTTTGGGCAGGGATTGTAGAAAACAATATCATTGGTCCTTTTTTCATTGAGGGCAACTTGAATGGCAACAATTATTTGGCACTACTTCAAAATGATGTCATTCCAACGTTGGCAAATTTATATCCTGATCCAGGAAACCCTCAAGTTCCAGCGAATACGATATGGTTTCAGCAGGATGGAGCCCCATCACATTACCAACTTAATATCCGGCAGTACCTCGATACAATATTTCCCAATCGGTGGATAGGGAGGCGAGGATCGATTGAATGGCCAGCGCGATCACCTGATCTTACATTATTAGATTTCGTTTTATGGGGATATGTGAAGAGCCATGTGTACAAAACTAAACCTACTGATTTAAATGACTTAAAAGAACGAATAACGCTTGCGATTAGGTCAATCACGCTTGTTATGTTAAATAATGTTAGAAGACAGTTTTATTTGAGATTAGGATGTTGCCAAGACGTTCGCGGTGAACATTTTGAACATCTACTTCATTAACATTCATAGTTCTTTTTCGTGTTCTACATTTTATTACGTTTTGCATTACATTTTATTTTTTGATTGTATTGTAGCGAATTTCGGTAACCACATGATTTTAATTTATTTTATCTTAATTAATCTTAATAAACTTGAAAGCGATAACATTTTTGAATGGAGAATGAAAAGACCTTTCAAACGATATATCACAAGCCTATACTTCCTATTTTAAAAATTGGGGGTTGTACCTGTCATTCTAAGGGGGTTGAAGGTAGGGTTAGCATTTTCAAGTTAAAGAATGCCAAGTTATAATTTAAATTTGACGTGTTTTGGGATTTTTTATAAATATGTATAGTAACCTAAATAATGAATTTATTCCATTTGGCTTTTACACACTGTATAACAATATTGTACAAAAATAAAACTTACTTATTTTTGCACGGTTTTGTTATTTTACTATTCATTTGTGAGTTTCTCGAGGATACTAAGAAGTTTATTATCCATGTCCATTCGTTCTTTGTCCCGTTTGTTCCGGGCACATTCATGCTCATCTTTTTGACGAAGCTTAGGTTTTCCTCTTGACGTGGATGGTTCCATAAAAAAAGGAATGAAAAAATGGCCATGTTTTCCTATTATTTCCTGACGTTTCTTATCTTTTATAACTTTGTATGTTTTTTTAAATTCCTTATTTTAGCATTGTGGTCCTGTTGCTAAGTGTCCTTTTTCTTCCATAATTTTGGCAATCTCTTCCTCTCCCCATATGAATGTTTTCCATTGACAAATTTTCTTTCCTATTCTCTGTAAAACTCCAACAGCAATAGTACACGAGGCTCAGACCATCTATATGATGATTCTGTAATGTATAATACAAACAGGTAAATCGCTACATTTGTACGTAAAGTATTAAGTCGTAAAGTCTTGAATCGAAACAATTTGCCCATCATAATTGAATTTTAACTAATTAAACGACATGATATAATGGGAGATTTAAACGCTAAACTCGACCAAGAAGAAGTGGATAACTGTGTAGTGCGATATGAACTCGAGGAGAGGAATGAACGAGCGATAGACTGGTTGATTTCTGTATCAATGAGGAATTCATAATTGTAAATACCTTGTTCAAGCTTCCTAAACGTAGATTATACACATGGAGGTCACCAGCTGACAATAACAACAAAATAGTCAGAAATCAAATATGTTATCGTCAATAGAAGATATAGAAATTCCACAATATCATCCAAAACTTATCATTTTATTATTTGGTAAATATTAATACCTGTATCTATTACAGGTGTTTATTTATGTTTCAACTGGATCTGGTTCTTATTTTATCATTTGGTAAATAACAATGTGTCTAAATATTCTAATTTTTAAATCCAGGAACGGACATATCCTCCGATCACAATCCGGTTGTTTTGTCGATGAGAGTGAATCCACAGAATAAATAACAATCAGAATGCCGAGAAATTTGTGACAAACTACGACAGAGCCGTAATTTAAATTTTTAGAGATTAATAATTTAGTAAATTTGAAATAATTTAACACTAGAAAGTCGGAGGGGTCAATTTGGCCCCTGTTGCGATTTGAAGTTATTGTAGTTCTTTTATTTGATACAATAATAATTTCATATTTTATGACTTTTAATATTTTGATACAAAAGTCTTATTTAACGCAAAAAAATATTGTTTACTAAATTTATTAAATGGATTTTCTAACAAACCTACCAAGAAAGGGGCCAAACTGGCCCTGTATTAATTATTATCGTTTTCTCGGAAATTTGACGATTTCTTTTAACTTTCTGTCGGATAGATAAAATTATGTTTATGTACGTTTATTCCTAGAAGGTATTTTGTTACATACTGTTTGTTCCTTGAAAGTATTTTGTTTATTGAGCGGTTTATTAGGTTCTGCTGACTCTCGTTTCTAGAATACTGAAACATTCGTTCAATTGTGAAAATTCAAGACGACTGTAAAGATGTCTCGTCGTGGACTATCAGAGCTTGAACTTCTTGAAGAAATACGAAAAATACAAGAAGATGTTTCGGGAGGTGAATCTGAATTTGCAGAAAATAATGAGTCAGACGATGAACAATACGTACCACCACAAAATAATGATTCAAGTGACTCTGATTCTTCAGAGCAGTTAGAAAGTTTTATTGTACAAGACTCACCAATTTATGTAAACACTGCTTCTACAACTCAACAGCACGAGTCAGCTAATTTTATCGTGAATCCAAGTGCATCTAAGCCAAGTCACAAGAGAAAAAGAGGTCAACAAGAAAAAACTATTTCAATCGGAGACACCGAACAATCGAAAGACGGAACCACGTGGAAAGTTATTGATTCTGGATTAGTACCTGGTAAGATTATGATTTTTAGTATCTTCATATTCATTGAATGTTTGCTCATTACAGGACGCCGCGCTCAGCACAACATTTATCGAGAGGAATCAGGTCCTACGTCGTATGCAAAAAGGAACATGAGGAACAATTGTGTGGTAAGTGCTTGGCATCTAATAATCAACGACAGCATGTTACGTCATATAAAAGAATGCACTAATGCAGATGCACATCGATGTTTGAAAAATGACACATGGACTATAACTTTGGAAGAACTGGAGGCTGTCCTTGCTATTATGTACGCAAGAGGAGTCTACGGCGCCAAAAATTTCCCAACCAACAGCTTGTGGTCAACACTATGGGGTCCTCAGTTTTTTAGGCAAACTATGCCACGAGACAGATTCAAGGATATTATAAAATATCTCAGATTTGACATAAAGCAAACGAAATCTGAACGATTGAAAACCGACAAATTTGCTCTAGCCTCTGCGGTTTGGAATGTATTTATAGAAAATAGTGGCGCATGTTACAAACCGGGAATAAACCTTACTGTGGAGGAACAACTACTGCCTTCTAAAGCCAGGTGCCCGTTCACACAGTACATATCAAATAAGCCGGATAAGTTTGGCATAAAATTTTGGCTTTTGACATGCGTGGAATCAAAATATATTGTAAATGGTTACCCTTATACTGGTACTGATCATCTACGCAAGAAAGATACAAGTGTTGGTGAACATGTTGTTTTGCGGTTAATGGAAAATCAACTGGGAAAGGGCAAAAATGTTACGACAGATAACTACTTTACATCGTTAAAATTGGCCAAGGCATTCCAAAAAAAATCAACAAGTCTTGTGGGTACTTTGAATAGCAACAGAAAGGAAGTTCCTCTAAGCGTAAAGAGTAAAAATGGAGAATTATATGTTACCCATATATTCCAGAGCGACGAAAAGATAACACTTACTGCATACCAAGGAAAGAGTCACAAAAATGTGCTTTTGTTGAGCTCATTACATTAATCAGTGGATGTTGCTGTCGATGGAAAAAAACTTCCTCAAACAGTAAGTTTTTATAATAAAACAAAATACATTTTATAACATTCTTGACTTAGGAGCAATAAATGCATGGATTATTTATAAAGAAGTTACTGGAAGTAAAATCAGTCGTCGTAAGTTTATTCTTCAGCTGAGTGAAGAATTACGGGCTCCATACCTTGCCTCCCGAAATCTGGTACTATACCCAGCACCACCGGATTTACCAACTACCAGCACTGTGACTAGCCAAAAAAGAAAAACATGTCAGTTAAAAATGTTTTGTAAAGGAAATCATACTTCCAATGAGTGCCACGGCTGTAACAAGGCAATGTGTGGCAAATGCCAAAAACTCCAAACTGTATGTTGTTCCAAATGTTTAAAATGAAACTAAAAAATTAAATCAAATTCTATCGTCAAGAGTTTATATAATTTCTTAAAACTGTTTATTTTTATTTTTTGTTTATTCCAAAATAAATAGTTAATTCTAAACTTGGTTCTTATTGATTTAGAAACTTGGGGCCAAAATGATCCCTTCGGGCTATCTAGGTAGGTATGCTAAGACCGACTTTCTAGTGTTAATATATTCTTCAACTAAAAGTATGACATAAAATATTGTATATTGTGTCTATGGTTGCCGTAAATCAATTAAACCGGGTCAATTTTTCTATGCACACCAGATAAAATGTCACAGAACAGCAATGGTTCCGTTTAAAACATAGCTGGTTCCGTCTGCGCGAACGAGATGCGCGTACTTATCTTGACAAACAGGGTGGGCATTCTGATTGTTATTTATTCTGTTATGAAACTAAGAATATAAAGCACACTAGCTTCAGGAAAATCATGGATACAACGGCTCAAACAAGACAACACATATCGCTGCTTTGAATGAATAATCACACATTTAAAAAAACGTAATTTTTCAGGAGAGGCCGTCAAAAATTAAACAAAATATTTATTCTCATAACTTTTTATTAAATTGAGATATTTTCACATTAAATATAAACATTAGTAGGGCGTTAAATAATCATTATTTGCTTGTGATATAAACTTTTTGTTACTTGGCCATGACAAGAACTTCAAAATAATGAAAAACATTCAGCACTTCGACTTATGATAAAGTAAGTACAACAAAATTATTTTGAATAACATCACAAAGCATAATGCGTTACTCGAGCTATTTTCTCGAATAAAAAGATATACTATTGCAGAAAGTATTCATTAATTTTAAATGGATTATTTTAAGATGTGTTGTTATTCTGCAAACAAACAATGTTATTACCTGTAAGGACTTGTAGCAACTGGTAGTCGTCGATTGTTGATTGTTCATGAAAGATGGTGCCGAAAATCAACCAATCACATAATGACATTTTGTGGCGCCACGTTGCCAGTTTTCGAGATACGAATGTGAGATTTATTTACAAGATAGTAGAGACCGTTTTGGATATCGCTGTGTGCTTAACTAGAAAATGAACTGTTTTGGATTGGAAAGCGGCGATATATTATACGGAACCAAAATTTAACATAAACGAGAACTTAAGGAAAGTCAAAGAATATAATGCAGAAACTCTAACTATTGATTTTTCCAAAAATGTTTGTTAAAAGCAACGATGTAATATACTACAGTATACTCCATCTATAACGAACACGGTTATTACGAGGATTTGCTTATAACGATGTACATTAGATATCCCGTGAAATTTTTATTAAACTACAATCATCTATATCGAGACAAAAGCTCCTCCGCGGCGACCTGTCAAACGTGCGAGGTCGAGCCTCGACCTGCGTTCACTCATCCGCCCCGTGGGGGATTAACGGAGGGTGGCGTACCGCAACACAGGTACTACGGGGAGGGTGGAGCCCCGTGTTACTTTATGTAATCACACCACCCTCAAATGGTGTCGGACTCGTAGGGGTAGAGGTTTCCGCTAACGGTCGTATGCCGAAAGGCCAGGTAGACCAGGGTCCAGCTGATGCTTTTACATCAGAGGGTGCACGAATCGTTTCAATGTATGCACAGTATTATTGTTGTCTGATATAACGAGATCGGCTTATAACGAGGTAATTAGTCTGCCATTTCAGTTCTCGTTATAGAGGGAGTCTACTGTAGTATATTACATCGGTGGTTCAAAGTAATAAAATCCTACAAGCAATCTTATGACGTCCTCAAATCACGTTTCTTTTTTTTTTTTTTTCTTTGGATGGTGGCTTTATCCATTTTTATCTTAATATTTATGCACCCTCTATACTTAATGCCAGTCACCGTCACTGAGCACAAGTTGGGTGTTTCACTGTCTTCACATTTCACATCAGCGAACCACGATGCCGTGCCGAATCCGAATAACGTATAATCAATGAATATAGACGCTTATAGAAGAGCAGTTCAAATGGGCGATTTGGTTACGGTTTATACTTCAAAACACTCTTTAAGAGGGTGGCTGCATAAGTGCATAAACTCCAAGCGTGGCGCCGTGGCCGTCGGCTTAAAACTATCATGAAAATTTCATAATGAAATAAGTAGTTAGGGGGAAGTGGGAAAGGAGTACGAACGGGTAACTTTACATCTACGCCTAAACAAATTTCGATGCCATTGATTTGCAAACTGTCTTTTTTTTTTTGTTTTTTCAAAATAAAATCTTTATTTTTAATATATTAAATTGTTAAATTTTTAATTTTAAAACTTAAAAATGTATGATATTTACAATATTCAAAGTATTTTTTTAATTATATAACTTTTATTATGCTGTTTTTCTGCCCAAAAATTAAGGAAACATTTTTTTTAAATTTCAATTTAAAAAAAAAATTATTCAATGAAACTTTTTACTAAATTATGAAATTTTCCATTTCGCCGAAACTTCCAAACTTAATCTTGTTTTAAAATAACAACTAGTAGTATCTAAAACATAGTTTTCACAGTGAATGAATATTGATGAAATTATTACAATATAGTCTTACACTGATTTATACTTAAGATTTGTAAATATTTCAATTAAAAATTTGATCATAATAATTTTTCTAAAAAGATTAATTTATTAAAAATTAAAATAATAATATTTTCTTTAAAAAATTTTATAAAACGCAAAAATTTAATCCTATTCTACGACCACGCGGCATCTACATATAAAAATATCTAAAGTTGCATTTATTGCCCCACTCTTTCATATTTTAGAAGCAATAATAGAGCTGACATGACCGCTCCTTAGTGGTACTAAAATCTTGATCTACCTCGATCCACCTCTCATTCTTGTTTGTAACGTGCGTCCCACCCTGTTTAACCTTTGCCGACTTTCAGAAATAACAGTGAACAATTCTTCTACAAGCGTCTATATTCTTTGATAGTATAATCAAAATGTACCTTTTAAAAGCTTTATCTCTTTATATTTGAAACATACCACATATGCATTATAAAAACATGTCAACACTGCCAAACCGAAATATTTTTGATATTTGCAGCTATATTCAGCTTGTACTTTCGGTAAACTCAACCGGCCATTCTGATTGTTTCTTATTCTGTGGTACAACTATTAAATCCCGCGAGGATATATATACACGAATTCAAGAAATATGCTGTCGACGAAAACAAAGTAATTGTACATCGCCTCCCTCCTTATCATTGTGATATGAACCCTATCGAGCTTATATGGGCTCAAATAAAAAAACAAGTAGCAAGAGAAAACAAGAGTTTTAAAATGGAGGAGTCGGAAAGCGTGTTAGCTACTGCTATACAAAATGGCACACCCGAGTCATAGAAAAATTGTATAAGACACGCTATAAAAGATAGAATGCGGGATGTAGACACAAGAGTGGATATTTCGGTAGAACCATTAATTGGGCCATGTTAAGCAAAAAGCAACCAACTCTCAATTTGTAAATTAAAAGAAAATTAACTTTTTATACTTATCTAAAAATTAAATTTTTCGTCATAATTTTTTTAATGATAACTTTACTCATCAATACTTTAGGTGTAAAGTCATATTATCATTGCAGTATCAAAAGTATTGTTACGATAGATAATGACGTGTCGTATGACTCAAAACTGTAAACATGTTTTTCTAATAAGTATTTTTTTAGTAGGCAATATCCAAGGGACCCCTACGCTAAAACCAGTTCCAGCCGTCGACCGACTTCTAGTAAATTCGCCGAAAGACCAGTCCTTGAGTGACGTTCTCGTCTATTCGATGGAATCCCGTTCTAATGGAGAAGGTCATCGATCCTTCTAGATAACGGCATTTTATATATATATATATATATATATATATATATATATATATATATATATATATATATATATATATATATATATATATATATATATATATATATATATATATATATATATATATATATAAAGTGTTATAATTGTCAGTGTAAATAGTAATGATCGCGATAGCTCTTCATCATCCGATGAGTTGCCTCCATACGATGAGTATGGAGGTTCTACTAGTAGAACTACTTTATCAAGATTACTTTCATATATAAGTAAGTTTATTTGATTAACTTATTTTTCAAACTAAAATACGTTTCCTCAACTCCAATATACTTTCCTTTTTTAAAACTTAATCTCATATATATATATATATATATATATATATATATATATATATATATATATATATATATATATATATATATATATATATAATATATATTAAGACTAATTTTTAAAATTCACTGTAACAGTGTGAACAATACGCTACATTCCTATGGGTCCTAAGAACACGTTGTCATGTATGACTTTAACACAGAATATTATCGTACTTTTAGATGTTTTCTATATATAAATAAATATAACATACATAAATATTAATCCTATTAAATACATTTTATTAGATTCCTCAACGAATACATAACGGTCATTAATCTATGATAATTTTGCTGTTTGTGAATAATTAAAATATAAATTGCTAGAATATCTATTGTCATCACAAACTGGCAACGATGTCATTACTTTACCGCATTCACATTTCTGAGAATCTACTGCCTACAAATCTGATTCTCAACTATAAGCGAAAAAGAAATGGACATAAAGTCGAAGTGAAATACGCCTAGAATTCCATTAAAAATAAGAAGTGAGGATCGGTCAGATACGTTACTATACGTTTTACATATGGCCGAATATGCAAAAGATATGAATGATAGGGTTTGCGTTCTTGTATGTTGTTTCAAATTATTTTTCAAAGTTTCAAAATTTATTATTATAATTCCTAGTAAATATTCAAATAATCAATGTTACTCACGCCATCTATCCGCCGAGTGCATTTAAATTATCTTAAGGACGCTACTGTAGTTCCTAATAGCCCGACCGTCGCCTCATAATTGGAGCTTTCGTTAATTCCCCGCCCCTTTCTCTCTTTAAACATCCAACAGGCTGGACGAAATTTTGTTGAGTGGTCTCTTGACGAGGTAAGCCGAAAAATTTCTTTTCTCTTATATATTTTCCAAGAAATATTTATTTTAGACCCTTACCGGGAGTCTAGTTGCTAGAACTATGTTTATTGGCCCGAGGTTATCTAAATAGCTATGGATTTACGGTATGTGTTCTGAAACCAACCATTCGAAGAATATACCGTTTGCTTAGCCTCTCAATCCTATATATTTTTATGGTGGATATCATGTTTCTGCTGCGATAGATTCAACGTTTATGCCCGCCTGAGTACCTAGAGGGTAAAAAATTATATCCTTTCTACACGCCACACTAGCATTTGGATAATTCAGGTTGTACACATTTTATATTTTTTTGATTGGACAGTGAAGATTATCTATGAACTACATAACAGTGAAATGATTTATTATTGATCTTTTAATTACAATAAATATCTACATTCTATGGGAATATCTACATTCTACATGTCGATCGGATAGCCAAGCGGGCTGGGCGGCTGGCTTCTCCTTCGCTTCACTGCGAGAGATGTCAGTTCGATCCCCAGCTCGGTGACAGAAAACAAAAAGGCTAACGCAGCAGTTTAAAATTCTAAAATGAATCTGCGGCTTAGTCTAGAATATGCTGGTATCTGATCGGCCTATGGTGGAGCAGTACGGCAAGAGATAAGGGCTTGCGGCTCGGTGATACTCCTCCATAGATCCCTACCGGAAGGGCGTGTGCCGCCTAAATACTGGGTATATATATATATATATATATATATATATATATATATATATATATATATATATATATATATATATATATATATATATATATATATATATCTACATTCTACCTAATATACAAACGTATTTTTTACGTGAACTAATTTCGAAATTTGGGATAAAGTATAATTTTATTTTCATATATTTTTCATTCATAATCTAATGCCAAGATATAAAATGTTTAGTTTTCTTACGATGTCTTTAATTTTAGTTTCGTATAAGCACTTCTCACGTGTAATTTAATACCGTAAACACAGATTGTTTTTTCTTTTCTGGCATGAAGTAACTTTTTAACGTAGAATATTTTAATAACTTTTTGTTCCTTACAACATAATAAAGGTTTACTTTGTTTTGAATTTTTCATTTTATTTCTTTGTCTTAGCTCGTTTCCTTAGGAGGATAAACTATTAAGGAATGGTGACAATTCATTTTAACTTTTAAAATAATATAAACAGCTTCTATATGACTTTTGAAGGAACCGTACCCAACTCTCCGACACAAACAGAAAGGCCTAGACTGTTTGTGTACTTAAATAATGCATTGTTTATGTTACAAAATCATAGGCTGCGTCAAATTATTTAAAAGAAATTTGTCCAGTATGTAACCTCATATGAAGTTTCATATTAAATACTTGGTAAGAAAACAGCTTAAAACAAATTAAAACAAATATTTTACACTTTTTTTCCGGTATGCACTAAAACACAATGTGTTTTTAAAGAACATTTGTAAGAAAACTGTCTAAAACAAATTTCACACTTATAAGGTTTTTGTCCAGTGTGCACTCTCAAATACCTTTTCAAATCATATTCTTGAGTAAACCGCTTAAAACAAATTTCACACTTGTAAGGTTTTTCGCCAGTGTGCACTCTAGAATGTGTTGTCAAATGACAATAGCCTACTAAATTGCTTAAAACAAATTTCACACTTCTCCAGTGTGCACTCTTAAATGTCTTTTCAAATAACTTGTTTGACTAAATTGTTTAAAACAAATTTCACACTTGTAAGATTTTTCTCTCGTGTGTACTCTCAAATGTGTTTTCAAATTACTTGCTTGACTAAATTGCTTAAAACAAATTTCACACTTATAAGATTTTTCTCCAGTGTGCACTACCAAATGTGTTTTCAAATAACTTGCTAGACTAAATTGCTTAAAACAAATTTCACACTTATAAGATTTTTCCCCAGTGTGTACTCCCAAATGTGTTTCCAAACAACTAGCTTGACTAAATTGCTTAAAACAAATTTCACACTTATAAGATTTTTCTCCAGTGTGCACTCTTAAATGTCTTTTCAAATAACTTGCTTGACTAAATTGTTTAAAACAAATTTCACACTTACAAGATTTTTCCCCAGTGTGAACTCGCAAATGTCTTTTCAAATTACTTGCTAGACTAAATTGCTTAAAACAAATTTCACACTTATAAGATTTTTCCCCAGTGTGTACTCTCAAATGTGTTTTCAAATTACTTGATTGACTAAATTGCTTACAACAAATTTCACACTTATAAGATTTTTCTCCAGTGTGCACTACCAAATGTGTTTTCAAATAACTTGCTAGACTAAATTGCTTAAAACAAATTTCACACTTGTAAGATTTTTCCCCAGTGTGTACTCTCAAATGTGTTTTCAAACTATATGAATGACTAAATTGCTTACAACAAATTTCACACTTATAAGATTTTTCTCCAGTGTGCACTCTGAAATGTCTTTTCAAATAAATTGCTAGACTAAATTGCTTAAAACAAATTTCACACTTATAAGATTTTTCTCCATTATGCACTACCAAATGTGTTTTCAAATAACCTGCTTGACTAAATTGCTTAAAACAAATTTCACACTTGTAAGATTTTTCCCCAGTGTGTACTCTCAAATGTGTTTTCAAATTACCTGC
Source organism: Diabrotica undecimpunctata (assembly GCF_040954645.1). Classification (NCBI taxonomy): domain Eukaryota; kingdom Metazoa; phylum Arthropoda; class Insecta; order Coleoptera; family Chrysomelidae; genus Diabrotica; species Diabrotica undecimpunctata. Next base: position 148,975,157 of record NC_092805.1, on the reverse strand, counting down.
TTGACTAAATTGCTTAAAACAAATTTCACACTTGTAAGATTCTTCCCCAGTGTGTACTCTCAAATGTGTTTTCAAACTATATGAATGACTAAATTGCTTACAACAAATTTCACACTTGTAAGATTTTTCTCTCGTGTGTACTCTCAAATGTGTTTTCAAATTACTTGCTAGACTAAATTGCTTAAAACAAATTTCACACTTATAAGATTTTTCCCCAGTGTGTACTCCCAAATGTGTTTCCAAATAACCTGCTTGACTAAATTGCTTAAAACAAATTTCACACTTATAAGATTTTTCCCCAGTGTGTACTCTCAAATGTGTTTTCAAATAACCTGCTTGACTAAATTGCTTAAAACAAATTTCACACTTGTAAGATTTTTCCCCAGTGTGTACTCTCAAATGTGTTTTCAAATTACTTGCTTGACTAAATTGCTTAAAACAAATTTCACACTTATAAGATTTTTCTCCAGTATGCACTACCAAATGTGTTTTCAAATAACCTGCTTGACTAAATTGCTTAAAACAAATTTCACACTTATAAGATTTTTCTCCAGTGTGCACTCTTAAATGTCTTTTCAAATAACTTGCTTGACTAAATTGTTTAAAACAAATTTCACACTTACAAGATTTTTCCCCAGTGTGAACTCGCAAATGTCTTTTCAAATTACTTGCTAGATTAAATTGCTTAAAACAAATTTCACACTTATAAGATTTTTCCCCAGTGTGTACTCTCAAATGTGTTTTCAAATTACTTGATTGACTAAATTGCTTACAACAAATTTCACACTTATAAGATTTTTCCCCAGTGTGCACTCTCAAATGTGTTTTCAAATTACTTGCTTGACTAAATTGCTTAAAACAAATTTCACACTTGTAAGGTCTTTGTCCAGTCGCAACTTTCATATCGTTATTTAATATTTTTACTTCAGAGAGTTGATAATTTCCTTCATAAGATGAATATTCAATTAGTGTGTCCATAATTTCCATTTTGTGTTCGTCTAGGAGATAACCTAAAATACAAACCAACTATAATATAAATATTTGAGTGTAAGGGAAAATGAATGAAACAATCAAATTAAAGCATAATATATATATATATATATATATATATATATATATATATATATATATATATATATATATATATATATATTTACATATTTATATATAGTTTTCAGTTTATTGAACCGTACTATATTTAATATAAAATTAGTTTTTTTTTGGTTTTAGGTTCAATAGTTTATATTACATGTGGAACTAGATTTCATTTTCCATAAAAATCAACGTTTCGGCAGGAAACCCTTGCCTTTGTCAGGATTTTAAAATGTACGAGATTAAGAACAAACAGTTAGTGTAAAAGATGTATTTATAACATACCAAAACGTAAAACGGGACACTGACATAATGAAATGACAAATAAAAGTTGATATCTGATATCTCATGGTTTACTGTCATTAGTGTATAATTTATTGAAACTTAACCCAAGAAAAACTAATTTTATATTTTATATATATATACAGGGTGGTCCTTAAGTAATTGTACAAACGAAAACCGTAGATTCTGCACTTTAAAATATTACGATATAAGCCAACTTGCTTTAATAAAATGTTGATATTAAGAAAGATACAGGGTGTTAAAGTGGAAATTTAAAAATTTATTTTTCGCTATAACTTTTACGGTTGTAAATATTTTTGGACAAAAATTTACAATTGGATGCTTTTGAGTAGGGTAAATTATAATTTTATACTTACTTTAATGCAACTAATAGGGGGCGCCACATATGCCACATGTGTGGCATATATTAGCGCATAACTTTTTTTCTCTTTAAGTTAGCTCTATTTGTGTTAAAAAATATTAAAGATACAGTATTTTTACAAAGAAAAGGTATACTTGATAGTAACCTGAAAATTCAACCGTTTTCGAGATAAATGCATTTTATAAGTCCGCTACACAATAATTCTTAGTTTGATATTTGTGCGGTAAAACACTGAATACCTGTAGATAAGCATAATTCATAGTTTTTTTTATTAAAACAACTTAAAGATAATAATGTAAAATCACAAAATGCTTTGTTATATATCCAATGCCTTATTGGAAAAAAGATATTTCATCTCGTTCTTTAGGTGCCGTGTCCATATTTAGACGTTGGCCGTCATCATGTTTACAATTTCCCTTTGCTATCGCTTCTTAAGTTTCTATAATGGCGTTGTATTACTTTTTCTCTGTTGTAAAATGCTAAAAACCCAGAATATGTGGTTTATGTAACATACTTAAATACAACTTTTCTGAACGTTGGATTGGTCGTGGTAGTCATATTCCTTGGCAATGTGGTATTGATTGAGATATTGATATAATTATTTAATTCATAAAAAATTTGGAAAGAATACTTCTTGTTCATTACGTAAATTGTTTACTCATTTTTATTAGGACAAATAGAAACTAGAGCACAGGTATTTAATAACACATATGTGTCCTGTTTCATAATACTTTTGCTACAAATCTAACCTGAAAGACTCAGCATTTTTACAAAAACGTCATCGTTGTTCTAATAACCGAACACATAGGCAATTTAGTTCAGCATAATATTAGTTCGTTAGTAAATCATAATAGGCCATTTGTTCGAGATGTAATTATAGTTACTTATAAGCTGTAACGTAATTATATAAATAAGTAATGTCATCGATATATTCATCCATTATACATTATGGCCATTACGTAGCCCCGAATTTAATCCGCTTGATTTTGGTGTATAGGGCGCATTAAAACAACGTGTCTATAAGAATCCCATAAACATTCGCAGCCAACTATGGAAAGAAATAAATACTGCAGCAGTTTCTTTAGAACCAATGATGCTATTTAATATGAAACGATCTTTTATGGAATATATTGACAAATGAATTAAAGAAAATGGTGGACATATCGAACACTTACTTTGACAAAAAGTTATGTTATTTAGTTTAACTATTTCTTAATTTGGTTTGTAAACAAAATGTTTTGATTATAACTTTAATTTAACATAAAACGTAAAATGTTTGATGTAAAATCCTATTATTCTGTTATTTTGTCAAATCCTATTATTAATTATCCTGCTGATATATTTATTTTATTTAATATTTCGTTCACTTTTAACTTTAGTTAAAGGTATTTTATACCAAAATTCAGAAGTATTAATGTTTTTGTCTATTTTTTCTTCGTTGCCTGGAGTAATTGCCTTAGATCAGAACTATGCAGCTGATTTTTAAAATGCGATTATCTCGAAAACTGTTGAGTTTTGAAGTTATTAACAAGTATACCTTTTTTTGTTAAAATAATGAACCTTTAATATTTTTTATCCCAAATACAGGTAACTTAAAGAGCAAAAAAGTTAAGTGTAAATTTATACCACATCTGGCATAAGTGGCGCCCTCTATCAGTTACATTAAAGTATGCATCAAATTTTAATTTCTCATATTTAAAAGTACCCAGTTCTAAATTTTTGTACATAAATGTTTACAAACATGAAAGTTATAGCGAAAAATAAAATTTTAATTTTGAACTTTAACACCCTATATCTTTCTTAATATCAACATTTTATTAAAGCAATTTGGCTTAAATCGTAATATTTTAAAGTGTAGAATCTACTGTTTCTTTTTGTACAATTACTTAAGGACCACCCTGTATATATATATATATATATATATATATATATATATATATATATATATATATAGAAATGTAACCATAAGCTCCCATACTAACAACAGTTGAACATTGAACTACAGTGTTCAGCATCTCCAACAATTCCGGACAATAAACCCATTTTTATATTTTATAACATTCATTCGATTATCATTATTTGATCAATTCAAGATTTCAAATTTGATGCTTGCAATGTTGTTAGATTAACCATTTTTCTGATATCATTAATCACTTTGGTTTTTAAATACACCGCTCTGTATATTGCATTATTATTGGAATCCTCACAATATGAGTTCAATTGTATGTAACACTTGGTATTTTATCTCATCACTAAGATCTTCAATAAATAAAACAGTGCCAAATAGTTTTAAAATAATTCAGTAAATATAGAATGCTGTGATTTTAACATTAATTCAAAAAAAATAACAAAAGCTTGGCATTTATTGAAAAGTTTTATGAAATAAATTGTATTAACTAAATTAACTAAATCTGACAGTTGTTTTATGTGTTTTAAAAGCTCTGCAATAAAGATGGTCTTTAATGAAAAATAGTGAATTATGGTTTTAATGATGATAATGATGATGAAAAAAGATCTCATAGTGAAGTAGCCAACTTGATCAACAATATTTTCCCAAGCCATTCTCCTATTAAGGTCCATTCGCTCAACTAGGGCATATTTTGACAGATTCATAACTGGAAACCTACAACACAAAAGGTCCTAGCCCACAGTATTAACAGCTTAAATAAACTTTTATTACAGAACTCCTTTCATTGAAAAAAGAAGAATTATTATAAATTGTGGAAGTGTATACTAAACCCATAAAATTTTGGGTAGTATATATTTAAAAGATATATTTTAGTTGTTATAATTTAACATAACTATTCATTATATGGTGCAAATAAATAAATATTGATTGTCAGTAATTCGTAAAGTTCTATTTTATATACTATTTAGTTTGTTTACTAGTAATATTAGCTATAAGTGAGTGTGCTTGTTTGTATAGTAATTTCCAGCCACTTCTAGTCTGTCAAAAAGTAACTAACTTTGCAAAAAATAATTACTAAATTCACTAGACAGTTCTGACTGGTAACAGCGAACTGACTATAATAAGGCAATGGTACAAAAAATGTTAAATCACTTTGAAGAAACTGGACAAGTAAAAGATGGTAGCATTCAGACAGGTAGGCCAAAAACTGTTATAAATTACAATAAAACTTTAGATTTAATGCAGAGTTTCCTTGAAGATCCCCAAACATGCTCAAGCAGGGCTGGGCTGCACAAATACATGACATAGGTCATTCTTAGTTCATAGTTGTGTGTATTACATAGGAATTCAGTTAAAGCCTACAAAATCCATTTGTTGTTGCAAGAATTAAATGAAGATGACTAGGACCTTAGATTATAGTTTAGTGAGGTAATGATGAATAAAATAAAAAATTGCAAAAAAACATTACTTACACTGTGTGGTAATATAAAATGCCCAAATTTAAGGCAATAGAGTGAGATAATTCCACACTGGATATGTGAAAACCATACTCAAAGACCACAAAAACTAAAAGTATGGTAGGGTATAGTGACTACTCATGTAAAGGGGCCATTTTTTATAGGAGACTTAACAAGCCTGAAGCAAATGAAATTGTGCCTGTCCTGAAAAACAAGTTTGGAGTCAATTTTAATTGTTTCAACAAGATGGAGCTCCAGTTCATTTTAATGTAAATGTTCGGCATTATATGGATCACACAATGGATGCATTTCCTGGACAATAGATTGGTAGATTAGGTAGTATTGAATGGCCTCCTAGTTCATCTGATTTAAATCCTATGTTATTTTTATTGTGGATATTGAAAAGTATTTTTAGTATATAAAGTAGTTTATAGTAGATATAAAACTAAACCAAAAAGTGTTGCAGAGCTAAGGCAAAGAATTATCAATCCATATTAATTTAAAATTAAAAGTGAAACTGGAACAAACCATGAAGTGGAGATATCCAGGAGTGGCTAGTATACCTGTGTTAGCCCTAGACTCCAGCAGAGATCAGAGGTAATGTAAGTCGATAAAATCTCACCAGCTACAGGGGGTCATGTAAGATGCCCCCATTTTCAGTTTTTATTAATCAACAAGTTACCAGTCTATTGCATTTACCTTCATAAATACCATGAGGATTGTTTTTTAATACTGATGTCCTTCCAAAGTTTTTATGTGGCCATACAATGTTTTTAACAACTTTTTATTAAACTGATGATGGAATGATTCAATTCCGAAAAGATCTTCTTTAAAATAAAAATTTTAAGCTTTTAATAAGCATTTTTTATACCTTAATACACACGAACACCACATGCTCCATATTAATTTCTAGAGAAATAGACACTTTCTACAATTGTTTAGGATACTGTAAATAACACAGGATATTTTGAACAATTGATTAGGTAGGTATTAATTTAGAAATGTAGTAAACTTATTAAGTATTATTATGTTCAAATTTTGTTGTACCTAGTTTGAATCAAAAAATTCATTGAGACAATTAATAATTTTTAGGCTTTTGTTTTATCTTTTTAAGATGTTCCTGACTACATAAAATCGAAAGTATTGTATACAGTTGAACTGGTATTGAAGTGGATATTTCACCAAAGGTACAATCAAATGTAGGTTAACTTTAATTTTCCTACAATGAACATAATCCCAAAGAATATAGATGCTAACCCTAAGCCTCTATATTCTTTGATAATCCTATAGATATGTTTGATGTTAAATGTAAGCTTAATATACGTCAGTGTTGCCATATACTCAATTATTTCACACTCTCACATATAAAATTATGGGCAAGATTTATATTTTATGAAATGAAAATTTAAAATTGAAAAATGCATATATAATTTAACAAAAACGTGAAAAATACATATATAATTAAAAGCATTAAAATTATACCTATAAATATTATAAAATAAAATTATATCTTACATTTAAAATACTTATATAAACAAACCATTAAAATTATGCTTAAGGTAAAAATTAATAGTTTAGAAACTTTAAAAACTACACAATAAAGTAAAGTTAAATGAAAAAAAAATTAGGTGAAACAAAAGAATACACTAAATATTTGGCTATATTTAAAGTAAAAAATACTATTTTATGAATGCTTTTTAATATGAATTCAAAAATTGTGGCTTCTCACAACAAAACCTTATATAAAAATTTATGGGAAAATCCCAGTAGTTGGCTGTATACCACCTTTTAAAAAACTTATACAGAAGTAAAACACTTCACATTTACCTAAGTATATACCTAAAAAGTATTTTACTTCTGTATAAGTTTTTTAAAACATATATAATTTCGTCAAAGTATCTTTCCATTTTAAAAACTATACTTTATACAAAAAAATGTGGCAACACTGTGACGCACAAACATTTAGTTCGATGCCAAGGTTATGTTCATTGTTCATTGCACTCAAATAAAAGTTAGCCCAAATGTACAAGGTGGTGTACTTAAAAACCAAAATGACCAATGCATTATATTGCATTACCTCCTTTGATTTTTCGTTTTCCTTTAAAACGGGTAAGTTTATTTTCATCTTGTTCTATTTCAGTCTTTATGAGAAATTCATTTAAAGCTGAACAATCAAAAGTATCATCCCTACTTTCTAGATTGGATTCTTCCTTAACTTCACATTTAAATCTATCCAAAAGAGCATAATCCAAATCATTATTCTCTATTTCTACTTCACAGGTCTCCTCACTGATTTCTTGTTTTATTACTTCCATTGTTCCATTTGATTTTATTAAACTTAATTTCATTATTTCCACAACACAAAGTCACAAACAGAAGCTGACAGTTAACCTACCTAAATCACAGCACATAAGCACAGAATAATAAACAATCAGAATGCCCATTGCCCACTAGCCCACTCTGCTTGAAAAATAAATAGGTTCGGAACCAGTGCTGTTCAGTAACATTTTATCTTGTGTGCATAGAAAAATTAACCAGGTTTAATTTGTTTACGGCGACATAATATTTATGCACTATTTTATTCGTATTTTTAGTTGAAGAGTTTACCGAAAGTACAAGCGGAATATAGCCGCAAATGTAAAAAATATTTCGGTTTGGCAGTGTTGGAATGTTTTTATAATGCATATGTTGTATGCTTCAAATATAAAGAGATAAATCTTTTAAAAAGTACATTTTGATTATACTATTTTATGAATTCTGCAATTTTTAATTTATATGAAGCAATAACGAGTAAACTGACAACTGCTGATTTGACGATTGCCAATTATGTACTATGGTTGCCAAATCTATCCCCTAATCTATCAAAGGGTAATTGCTAAAAAAATTTTAATAATTAACTGGAATTAATCTACAAAGAAACAAATATTTACTCATTGTTGTTTTATATAAATCAAAAATTGCAGAATTCATAACATAATATAAAAAAAATGTACTTTTCTAAACCGATTACAAAGTTGAGTCCCGTTGAGTTTACCCATTTACCGAAAGTACAAGCTGATTATAGTCGCAAATGTCAAACATGGAACAAAAAATTTCGGTATAGCAGTGTTGGCATGTTTTTATAATGTAGATGCTGTATGCTTCAAATATAAATAGATAAAGCTTTAGAAAAGTACATTTTGTTTATATTATGTTATGAATTCTGCAATTTTTGATTTATATAAAACAACAATGAGTAAATATTTGTTTCTTTGTAGATTAATTGCAGTTAATCGAGAGTTTTTAAGCCCCTTATTTCAGTAACGTTAAACGTTATACAAGAGTGTTCGTAGTTCTCTGGTTATTGTTATTGGTTATACAGGTGGTTTCTTTGGTATACTCCATTCGCTTAGCTCGGGCATATTTTGACAGATTCATTGTCGGAAACCTACAACACAACAATTCCTACTTCTCAGTATTAATAGCTCAAATATACTACTATTGCAGACTTCTTTCTTTAAAAAATTATTCTAAATAGTGGAAGTGTATACTAAACCCATCAAATTTTTAATAGTATATATTTAAAAAATATATTTTAGTTGTTATAATTTAACATAACTATTTATTATATGGTGCAGATAAATAAATATTGATTGTCGGTAATTCGCAAAATTCTATTTTATTTACTATTTAGTTTGTTTACTATTAATATTGGCTATGAGTACGTGTGCTTGGTTGTATAGTAATTTCCGGCCACTCTTAGTCTGTCAAAAAGTAACTAACTTCGCAAAAAAATAATTACTAAATTCACTAGACAGTTCGGACTGGATAGTGGATAATGTCTATATTCTTTGGTATGGTATAATCAAAGAATATAAGCGTCTATATTCTTTGGTATAATATAGCGATAGCGACTACGCATGACGGCATGACTAACACGCGCAGAATCAGAGTATTTCATTATGCTGGTCAAACGTCAAACAGAACAGAAATTAGGAAATTAAGTATATTAATTATAATATATCTCTGTGGTAAACTGGTAAAATGATCTAAAGTAATGGGGTAATGGGCGAGCGATGGCAAAAGATTGAAAAGACAGTTCTAACAATTCTAAGTATGGTATGAAATGATTTTTTGTGATTAAATATTTGCAAATAAAATCAAATTTAATATGGAAATAAAACAAGAAGCTAGTGAGAAAACTTGTAAAATAAAAACAGAGAATGTAGCCTGTGAGGACTCTTTGGATGCCTTCAAAATTGAAATTAAAGAAGAACCTAATACACAAAATGCATACGACACTTTTGCTTATTTAGACTCAAATGTTTTCTCTGTAAATACTAAAGTAGAACAAGATGAACATAAATTTACACTATTTGAAGGAAAGCAAACAACAAATGAAGAAGGTATTTAAATAATATTAATTACTACAATAACGAAATAAATACTTGTTCATTATTAATAGAAAGTTCATTACTAACAACCCATACTGCCATGCTAAGAGGGTTTAATCAACATTGGGCAAAATCGATTTCAAAATATAATGCTCAAATTTTAACCCTTTAGGTGTGTGTGGACTAGCCACAAAGTTCTATCAAAGAATATGGACACAGGCGTCTATATTCTTTGGTTCTATTAAATAAGTCTAATTTCACACTAGTTAGTGTATTTTTAGGAATATTAAGTTCATGGTACAATCCACATATTGTTTTATTGCTTCAATAATTTTTAACCATCAACTCAGGAATTTTTTAATTTGTGGAGATACTACCTACCATTTTATTGAAATAATATAGTATAAAAAAGATTTGTGGTTAAACTGTGATAATATACTGATTCACTCAATTTGATGAGAAATAATTAACTGTGTAATATAGTGAGATAGTGACAATGATGTTTGTTGGTGTATCTGGCTGTGTTGTTTTCACAGACTCTTTGTCCTATCTTGTCTTTTTTAGCAGTTACTTCATACTGTCTCACTATTTAGTTGTCACTATTTTGATGAACTTTATTACATTTGATAAAAAAAAATGGGAAAATGATCAGTTTGGGGCACCCAACATAACCAAATATATTTTTATTATTTGTGGTTATTTATCATTTAAAATATTGCTTAGTTAACATTATAATAATTATTAAAAATTAATAATAAATTAACAGTCAAATACCTGAATTTTTTATAAATTTTAATTTGTCCCAATATTAGGAGTTGTTAGGACCCCTACTGCTTATATTTCTAAATCTGTTTTCAGAATGAATTTAAATGTAATCATCTAAGATCTCACTGCAGGATCACTAGTTTCATAACATATTCAATCAAACTCACATTTTTACATACATTTAAAATTCGGAGAATGCATTGATAATAGGTTTCCAATCACGAAAATACCACAAATATTTTTAATTCAAGTACTTAATAGTAATTAATTTTTGAACAAAAATTTTATTTCATTAAATTATTTTTTAAATAAAATACGCTGCTCATGACATATATGCATGATTTTTATATCAAATTAGAGCAATTTTTTTCTTAATATGATGATATAAGGTCTGACAAAAAATGGATGCAAATTATAGATGCCAGCTGTTAAAAATGCAAGCTATCAAAAATAAAGTAAAACCTTATATCATCATATTAAGAAAAAAACTAGCTTTAAATTGATATAAAACAAACATGCATATAAGTCATGAGCAGTATATTGAAGTGAATACTTCTTTGCGCTCGGTATGATGTTTTGCATGGGCTCGAAATCCTATCTAGCGTGACTCGAAAAATCGAGACGGGTGTAGTAACCTTCCAGTATAATGTACATACATACAGTCAGAAAAATGAAATATTTTCCATAAACGATCATATCAAGCACATATTTTGTATTTGCTGTCTTTTTCTATAAATAATAAACGAGAGAGGTATATTATTAAGTGTTGTCTACTAAACAGACAACAAGACATATGCAATTTACATATTTTTAATTGACAGAGTGAGACAGAGATACAATTGATAAATGTATTTAAATTAATAGTAGACCATTTAAACTCGCACTTGATTATTTCTGTCCCTCTAACGTAATTCTTAGAAAAAAATTCAACATGAGTAGAGATTATGATTGTATAACCTACTATTTGAGTAATCGTAACCTTAGTAATCAGTCGTATTTACTTGATTAAACTCAGTTTTTTTACTTTATACCAATTAACATCCTCCGATCCTAGCTTTCCCACCCAAAAATATATTTTCACAGTAAATTTGTTTTAATGAAACAAAGTTCAATGAAGTGAAAAAAATATTGCAGGCTATGAAATACATATTAGGTTCTAAACATGACCAATTTATAATATGTACAGATAGCAAAATTGTAATAGACAAACATAAAAATTAGTAGATCAATAAACTACATTGAAGCACAAATTCTGAAATTAGGCAATGAGATTCACATCAAAAAAGTAATTAATTTATGGGTAAAGGGGCACGGGCATAAAAGACAATGTAATAATGGATAGACTAGCAAAAGCAGACGAAACTACAGGAGAGGAACTACATCTTACACCACCTCCATTCGTAACCCAAAAAAAACCAAATTAGAAACATGACAAAACATATCGAATTCAAAAACTGATTAAATTTTGTAAACACCAAAATATAATTCCCAGGCAACCATGGTTTCATATAAGTTGATTCCGTGCTAACCATGCACAACACTATACTATAAGCAGAAAATGAAAATTATAGATAATCCATACAGCAGTTGTGATAGAATGAGAAAATTAGTACCTATATATTCTACCTGAATGTCCAATATTATACAAAAGTTAGTAAAATATATTAACATTATGATACAAATGTTTTATATATAAATAATATAAAGGCTGTTAATATGTTAACATTTTTTATGTCATTTATCAACACATTATAAACTGTAAACTTAAATTGTAAAATTACTAACCAGAAACAAAAAAGTATGTATAATACAGACATGGTAAACAGTCTATAGCAAAGTAGCTTTCGAATTAATTAGAGAGCTGCACAAGAGTTTGCTGTGGAACTTTGAGAACCTCATCATCTTCTTTATGTTGGAATTTTTTCGACTAAATGAGACTGGTTCAATAACAATTGGTGCAAGTAAAACTAACTTACTAACCTAAATTAATAAGTTTAATATGCTCATGTTGTAATATAGTGGTGACTCTCACTTCGCAAATCCAACAAAGTCTGGCTAATTGGTCCTAACCAAAGCCATTAATACCAGGAAAAAAACGTTCCTAATTCCGGTTTAAAACGATGACTCATAGAACTTTCACGGTCATTGTTTTTTGTGCTTATATTGAATGCGGTGAGGTACGCATTAAAAGACAATAGGCGGCTATTGTGTGTTTAGAAGAAACACAGGTTTCTAAAACACATATTCACAATACTTATGTCTACATTTTATTATCCTTTAATTTCATTATTGCATTTCTTTGTTTTTATATTCAATTTACCGTATATTTATTTTATAGTTCGTTTGTATTTTAGATTATTTTCAAGAGGAAACCAAAGTGGAAATTATGGAAACACTAATTGAACATTCGTCTTATGAAGGAAATCATATGATTCAACATGCTGAAGGAAAAACATTAAATAAAAATACGAAAGTTGCGACTGGACAAAGACGTTGCAAATGCAAAATTTGTTTTAAGCAGTTTATTACTACAAGTGATTTGAAAACACATTTGAGAGTGCACACTGGTGAAAAACCGTACAAGTGTGAGATTTGTTTTAAGACATTTTCTCAAAAATATGTTTTGAAAGTCCATTTAAGAAGACACACTGGAGAAAAACCTTACAAGTGTGAAACTTGTTTAAAAGAATTTGTTACGACAAGTAATTTGAAAATCCATTTAAGAAGGCACACTGGAGAAAAACCTTACAAGTGTAAAATTTGCTTAAAGCAGTTTACTTCAACAAGATATTTAAAATCACATTTGGCAATGCATGAAGAAAAACCTTATAAGTGTGAAATTTGTTTAAAGCAGTTTAATGTAGCACGTAGTTTGAAAAAACATTTGAGAGTGCATACTGGAGAAAAACTTCACAAGTGTGAAATCTGTTTTAAACAGTTTGATGTAGCAAGTAATTTGAAAACACATTTAAGAGTACATACTGGAGAAAAACTGCACAAGTGTGAAATTTGTTTTAAACAGTTTAGTGAAGCAGGTCATTTTAAAACACACTTTAGAACTCACACTGGAGAAAAACCTTTTAAGTGTGAAATTTGTCTTAAGCAGTTTATTACTTCGAGTCATTTGAAAAGACATTTGATAGTGCACACTGTAGAAAAACCTTACACATGTGAAATTTGTTTTAAGCAGTTTAGTATATCAAGTAGTTTGAAAACACATTTGAGAGTGCACACTGGAGAAAAACCTTACAAGTGTGAGATTTGTTTTAAGCAGTTTACTACTAAAGGTCCGTTGAAAACTCATTTGAGAATGCACACTGGAGAAAATCTTCATAAGTGTGAAATTTGTTTTAAGCAGTTTAGTGTAGCAAGTACTTTGAAAATACATTTGAGGGTGCACACTGGGGAAAAACTTCACAAGTGTAAAATTTGTTTTAAACAGTTTAGTGAAGCAGGTCATTTTAAAACACACTTAAGAACGCACACTGGAGAAAAACCTTTTAAGTGTGAAATTTGTTTTAAGCAGTTTATCACTACAAGTCATGCGAAAAGACATTTAAGAGTGCACACTGGGGAAAAACCTTACACTTGTGAAATTTGTTTTAAGCAGTTTAGTACATCAAGTAGTTTGAAAACACATTTGAGACTGCACAGTGGAGAAAAAGCGTACAAGTGAAAGATTTGTTTTAAGCAGTTTACTACTAAGGGTCCGTTAAAAAAACATTTGAGAATGCACACTGGAGAAAAGCTTCATGAGTTAGAAAACACACTTAAGAGCATATTAACAAAATTTCGAGCCAATGTTGTTTAATTGCATTCATTTTTTTCGAATCCTGAGAAAAACTAAGTATTTTTAAAAAATTTAAAAGTAATATGAAAGATTACATTATTACCGAGGGCCGAAAGTCCCCGAAAACTTCTATAATGTTTATTCTGATAAGCTACAGGGTTGAAAAAGAAGAGAAAATTGGGTGTGATTTTTAATTTCAAATATCTCATTCGAAAGAAACTTTTTGTATATTCTAAGGGACTTTCGCCTTCGGTAATAATATAATCTTTCATTCTCCGTTTAAATTTATCAAGAATATTAGTTTTTTCAAGATTCAAAAAAAGCTAACACCATGTCCCTGATGATATTTTCCAAATCGAACATTGGCTATCTTTGTCATACAATGCATTCAGTTGAATAGAATGTGGTGACAAGGCTACTAAATATTTAACATTGCTTCAGGAATATTTTGAGTTGTTTATTAAATAATATTGATAGTGTATTTGATAAATAATTGATTTAAGATGTGAAATTAATAAAAAGTTATTTATTGTTTATTATTTATGGAAGATGCAAGTATTTCAAGTCATTAAAGTTTAAATAAAAGTATTATTTTATATTATAAGAGTTTGTTTCCATAACCGTAAATACGAGTTTACCAATAAAGTAAAGTGTCCATGGTGTAGATATTAGAAGGCGTCATATAACAATAACTCGAGTGAACTATTAAAGGTTTTTTTTTCCAAGAAAAATAAAATGATATTTTCGGTTACACATCTAAATATTTTTGTTTATTTTTTTTATATTGTAAGGATTCAAACACTGGATCCAATGTACATTTATTATTTATTTACAATATTTATCTTGTACTATATCAATGACACATTTAAGACTTGAAACTAAACTTATATACATTGTCTATTTATATATAAGAGAGTGGTTACATAGGCCTCTAGTAAATACATGCAACGTAAAATAAAAACTAAATTATAAGATGTTTATGGTAATTGTAATAAAGATTATCTGCGATAAGGTCCTATTAATCATAGCTAATAACTTATCATTATTGGATTATTTCAAAAATGTGTTTCCTGGATTGTTTTATAAATGTCTTCTAAGGATTTACAAGAGGTAAAGAAAAACATCTGTGCTTGAATTGTTTGGGTCGGTCGATTCTCAACCATGTGTCCTCTTGTCGAAGTGTCTATTCTCAAAGTAGCTTTATTACTGAAAGTAGCAAGTACCAATATACACCTAGCTACTTGTATAACATTTTTATATATCTCTTTTGTTTGTTTTCGTTTTAAGTTCTGTTTTAGTAGTTTGTTGTTAGTAAAATGTACAAAATAATAAATAGTGTATTAACATATTAGCAGTAAAAACATACCCCGGAGCAGATGTCAATTCAGACTATAACCAGCTGATAGCTAGAATGCACGTGAAACTCAAAAAGATTGTAATACCTAAAAACAAACCAACGTTTGATTATACAAAATTAAGAAAAAGAGAAATACAATTAAAAGTGAATCAACAAGTCAACTCAAATCTAACAGATGTAGGAAAAGAATTCTTTACTAAAGGCTGCAGAAGAAAATTTAAAGACTGAAAAGACAAATAAGAAACAGAAGTGGATGACTTCAGAAATTCTAGCATTAATGGAAGAGAGGAGAAATGAGCCAAAATATCAAGAACTACAAAGTAGAGATAAGAAAGGCCAAAGAAAAGTGGTTAACCGATCAATGCATAGAAATAGCAGAGTATGATAGACTTCCACTAGTTTTGCATATTTACCCAAAAAATAATTATTAATGTAACAAATTCTACTAAAATCGCCACTTAAATTTACAATAACTTATTTCTATAGAATTATATAGAGTATCCATAAAAAAAAATGTGTTTTACAAAGTGGCAACATTGTAATCAACGCCTTTGCAATTGCAAGTTGCAAATGGCGTTATAAAAACATCGTATCCCAAATTTTAGAAAAAGGCGATAAAAACAGTATACATCAATTTTTATATATCTAATAAACACTGCTAAAAGAGAAGAAGGTACATTACCAAAATTGTATAGTATTCCCAATCAAAAGAATATTTTTTGTTGATGAGTTAAAGTTGGATAAATGGCTATTAAACATTCTGAGGACTAGGAGTCTATTTTTACAAGCACCAGGTAAGAACAGCACCTACTTATACCAAACTTTTGTTAGTAAATATAAACTCGATTTTATTTTGTTTTTGTAGTTAAATTACCTTTAAATCTTAACCAACATTAGCGTTATATTTATATACTACAGTATACTCCCTCTTTAACGAACACGGTTATTACGAGGTTTCGCTTATAACGAGATACATTAGATGTCCCATGAAATTTCTATTGAACTATAACCGTCTATAGCGAGGCAAATTTGGTTATAACGAGAGAAAATAAGATCCAAAAACGTGTTTTTTACGTTTTTAGTCCGGTCGTGGCTATAAATAAATACCTTTTCAAACAGCCCCTCAATAAACTTAACTGCAGCCCGCAATAAACTTCTTTACAATGAATAAATACAACTGTTTCACATCTTTAGAAAATATATGATAGAATGATACTGGACCATTTAAAGCAGTTAAAAATAACAGAGTTCTTAAAATTGCAGAAGCAATAGTTTATGTTATCCTTGAAAATACGATTTATATATTATGTAGTTGGAAAAAAATTTAAGTACAGCTTTTTTGTTTTAACGTATATCATTGATAATAAAAGTAAACAACTCTTTTATGTTTTAATATATTTCATTGACAATAAAAGTAAATAACTTTTTTTCAAAAACGCCATTCAAACAATATTTATTAGCATCTTATATTGCTCCGAATGACTTCACTATAGGAAGTTAATGGTTTAGAAAACTACAGATTCATATGTATGCACAGTATTATTATTGTCTGATATAACGAGATCGGCTTATAACGAGGTAATTAGTCTGTCATTACAGTTCTCGTTATAGAGGGAGTCTACTGTATATATATATATATATATTTTAAAATCATTAAAACTCTTAACTCTTATTGCATTCCTAAAAGTTGCCTTATTTTATAAAAAAAACTCTTAATTCTTATAATTGCATTCCTAAAATTGACCTTATTTTATAAAAAAAAAGTCATACATTCTTAATTATTTTAATAATATTTCATTATTTTAGATTTTCATGAATCTTCTACTTCTGGGCAATAGTTACATAGAGTTACATGCTAATTTGTGATGATCCTGAAGAGCAAGATCACAGAAATGCTAGAGTTTACACTTTATTATCTACAGATGGTACTTTAAGGCAGAGTATTTTAGAAGGTATAGAACTTACAACAAACCATTACTAATCAATTATATATATATATATATATATATATATATATATATATATATATATATATATATATATATATATATATATATATATATATATATATATATATATATATATTTGTATATCAAAAGGAAGATCTCCAACACGATGGGAAGATTAAATGACGATTGGTGGAAAAATTCCTTCATTAAGTTGTCCATCTGGTACAGAATTGCAGCCAATGGAGACAGCAAGCTAACAATATTTAGAGTGTCTCCACCACCAACCACCTACACCTTAACAAGCACTCAAGGAATAAGGGGGAGGAGGATATTTGTTGCCAATACTTTACCAAAGAAAATTATACAAATAAACAAGTGGCTGGATGTCTGTGTTTTATTTTGTTTGTTTTGCAGACTTTGGTTTGTTAATGTAATGGAAAACAGATATAATCATAAAATATGAAATAAAAACTTTCCTGTACCATAATAGATAGGTACTCTCTCTGTATCAGATATTATGTTATACATTTATATATGAAAATGTGTAAGTGTATACTATATTTTTGGACAGAGAGAATATATTTGTTGGCATAGAATAAGTTTTTATTTCTTATTTTATGACTATATTCATTTATTACTATTTCCATTAAAAGAATACTTTTTGAATTTTGGCGCCTAAAATTCAGAGCATATTTTTTGAATTTGCCGCCTAAAATTCGGAACACGTTTTGAATTTGTCGCCAAATGAAATTAGTTTCAGCACAGAATACTAATCACAACCCAGAAGCGAAACAGAGGGCTTTTTCGCAATCCAAATTTCTTTGCGCATGTGCGAAATCCGCCATGTTTTATGTAGTTTTGATGTCTTGTTTGTTTATGTATTGAGAAGTGTTTGGTGTTTGTTTTTTAATAGTTAGTATAATTAATTTAGTTAGTTAGTTAATTTAATATATTTGTGAAATAAACTTATTCTGATGGCTGCACCAAAGGGAGGATTTTATTGTGTTGTTCGTGGGTGCCCATGGAAAACTGGTGAAGGAATTAGGTCTATATTCTTTGGAATTAGTCTCTTTTCAATACCGACTGATCGTAGCAGGTAAACAAATTAAATTTTAAATTCAAACGTATTACAAATGTTGACTGAATGTTTATATTTTAGTTAAATACACTTTTTTTTAGAGCTGAATTATGGCTGAAAGCGGCCAATAGGTATGATCTGCTTTTCAAACATGTTAAATTGCATACAAATTATAAAATGTGCGAGAAACATTTCGAACCGGCGTACATGTACAAAGGAAACACAAGGAAGAGATTATTTCAACAAGCGCATCCAATGATTTTCTCACATACTCTTCAGTATTCAAAACACACAGACGATGACGAACCATTAAAGAAAGTCATAAGGCTGGAAGGTAGATACTTTTTATTTATTCACAATTATAGTGCTTTATTATAAAAGTCATATAAAAATCAGTATCTACTTACAACTATATACAAAGTTGTTTGTTGTTTTTCATAATAGGTATAAACAAGATCTGGAATTGTGAAATTTAATGATCTTTTATCAGCCTTATTAAGAACATATATCTTATGGTTACATACTGAGTAATATTTATGTTGTGGTTTTAGGTATAACAGAAATAGATATTGTGCAGCCAGTTGCCATTAAAAATCCAATTGATGATAACCATAGTATAACTGATACTTTGATGGAAGAGTTTCTGTTAACAGGTAATTTTATTTATTGTTCCTACAACTGTATTATGCATTCAACTAATCACTAATAAGCATTAACATATCTACTTTGAACATTTATATGTTATTTGGTTATTAAATATATTTTTATATTTCAGATGTTAATAGGCAGGAAGTGTCTAGCCCACCTAGGCCCCATACTCCAGAATGTTTCACAGCTGAAACACAAACCCCCTTCAAGTTGTCCCTCCAGGAAAAAGAAGAAGAAGATTAAAAATAAAAAAATTGCGTGCAAGTGCAAAGAAAGCATAAGCGTCTTCCAAACAGAAGGAAGACAATAAATCTTTAAAAAAATTTTTTCAAATGTGTGACAAATTTTTAAACAAATCCCTAGCACAAATAGTGAAAGCTCAAGCAATTTTAAAAACTAAATGTCCAAAAAGTAGAAGGTATTCTGATGAATATAAACAATTTGCATTAACACTATATTTTTTGGGCCCAAGAGCCTATGCTTTTATGGAAAGAATATTGTATTTGCCCTCAAAACGAAGTCTTCAAAAAATTACTGAAAATTTGGTCTGTAAACCTGGTTTGAATAATGACCAAATATTTCATGCCCTAAAGTTAAAAGTGAACACAATGTTAGATCAGGACAAGCACTGTAGTATTTGTATTGATGAAGTGTCTATTAAAAGTAATTTATTTTTTGATACAGGTCGTGATGAGATTGTTGGTCTATATGATCTAGGAAATGGGAAAAAGGAATCAATAATTGCACAAAATGTACTTGTGATAATGGTTCGAGGCTTATATTCAAATTGAAAACAACAAGTAGCATATTTCTTTGTAAACAGTACCTTTGAAGCAAATCACCTTCTTCCTATTATAAAAGAATGTATTTCTAAACTATTTCAATCAGGTTTATATGTGAATTGTCTTGTTACTGATATGGGATCAAATTTTCTAAAATTGAGTAAATTACTGGGGATTTCTCCAGCTAACTCAGAATTTGATGTCAATGGACAAAAAATTATTTATCTATTTGATCCATGTCATTTAATTAAAGCCACTAGAAATAACTTAATTAATAATGTTTTTTATTTTGATGACAAAAAAACATCTTGGTCATTTATAGAAACTTTTTATCATGAAGATAAAAAGCAGTTCTATAAGTGTGCACCAAAACTAACACACTCCCATATATATCCTACATCTTTTGAAAAAATGCGAGTAAAACTAGCATCTCAAATTTTAAGTAACACTGTTGCAAGTTCTATGTATACATATATTTCTCTTGGTATTCTTCCATCAGATGCATTGGGAACAATAGAAATT